>NC_091299.1:2505828-2508009 GCF_038502225.1 Cherax quadricarinatus
TTTGCTTAATCGATACAAAAATTAGGCTGGACATTACGAAATAAAAATGTTTAATGATATACGACGTCAATTAAAGTTAGACCAAAGTTGTATACGTTACCTAGAAAATACTAGCTAAGAATAAATCATAAATGAATTTCATTAAGTGAAAAGGCGATCGTAAATCCATGTGGTATTGTGGTAATATGAACTAGAAGGCTATGAACATATATCATATATGGCTGGCTAGACAAATAAAACAAAGAAAAAGTAATGCTGTTTACTGATTGCAAACAAGCCAGGGTACGGGTGGGGTTAGAACTCATGGCAAGTGAGTCGTAAAGCTCCAAGCCAGTGTGTAAGCCACTGGACCAGCTGGCTATGTGCTATTTACTGAATATGTTGACAAATTCTATGGCAAACATGAGATGTATGAAAGAAATGGATGGAGCTTTACTAGTCAGGATAAGCTATCTGAGGACACAGTGTCTAGGCTTTCTCAGCTTTTACTGATAGAAGTCTGAAGCCGCCGAAGGAAATTTAGTAGTCAGGTATAAAATATCACTCATGAAGTTACTGGACGCTAAAACAAGCTTTAAATTGCAGTGTTTTTCGTTATTCATAGAGCTTATCAGCTCATGAGCGTGGTGTATTCTATGATACAGCTCTATACATAGCAATGTATTTTTCTGTAACCTGTGTTTTCTCTTCTGTGGCCATTTGCTTGCAGACTTTTTAACTCGTCAGATAAAACGGAGAACAACTCATTGCTATCCCCCAACGCGGCTACTAGACGCGACGGCAGGAAGGTAAACACAGGATCCACAACAACACTCCAGGTCCACGGGGGACTTCCTCGGGGCCGTTACTTGAAACTTAAACAAACTTCCCAACTTATTTTTGTACTGTGATATGTTTTGGAAGAAATGGAAAGGGGGATGGTAGCAGCCTGGAAACCACTTTATGTATGTTGCGTTTCATTATGCCTCCACATTATACTCATGGGCGGTTTGGGAGTATGTTCTTAAGTCGGTAATTAGTTTCCGAGACTTGGAGTAACCCCGGATGAAATTTGGCTGAAGAGACATAAATGAGCGGACTGGTTTAAGCAAAGTTGGTTAAGTTGGGGCTATGAGTCCACTCGGAGCGTGGTTATGTACCCCAGGGGAAAGGTAATTGGGTCTCTCAGGAGTGCCATGGTGCTTGCAGAAGTGGGCACACTTGCTGTATACGGCTGTTTTAAGCTTTAGTGATAAAAGTCACTGATTCAGACTAGCTGTATAGACACTTTGTAAGTATAGAATTCGACTAGATACACCTTGCTCTAGTAGAGTGGAGTTGCGTTAGCCGCCTTTAGGACCAGATGCTTAGTATACACCTGTCGGTCTAGACTGCTGGGTCATCCCAAATTCTTTTATGTATCAGAAAACGTAATAATAAGTTACAGTGACCAGTAGGGTATGAGAGAACTTGAGCAAGACGTTGCCTCAGACACAAACTACCTCAACCACTCGCCAAACCTACGCTAAACATATGTGGACCTTCATGCCCATTCACGAGATGAGGCATTCTGAAGTCAACAGATTCCTAAAGTCTGTTCAGAACTGCATCAGGAAGATCAGTTGACAATGAGGCAACTGTGTCAATAATAATAATAGCGGTAGACGTAGAGAGGTTGTGATAGCCAGAGCAGAGCTGATGGTAACCAGATGTAGAACCACTGGTACACAGCTCTCTGAGCGGCAGTGCAAATACACAAGGTTTTTCTTTTTTTGCACAAATCAATTTAACAGGCTAAGAGCTGTTGCCCTACCTAAGCTCCTTATACAGCCCAGGATACTACCACCCCCAGGATGCCACCCACAACAGTCGACTAACATCCAGGTACTTATTGCTAGGTTAACAGGGGCATCTGGTGTGAGGAAACATGCCCAACGTTTTCATCCATGCCGGGGATCGAACCATGGGCAGTCAGTATGTAGCCGAGTGGTCTGCCAACCGAGCCACAGGACACAATACTTATTACAGATAGTCGTAGTACACGTCTCCCATCAGGTTCCATCTCCCAAGTAAATTTCCATTTTATCATTATGATATACCTGAAAATATATCCCCCCAGCACCTCCCTTCCCCCGTGTTCATGCCGGCACTGAAGGAGAGAGGAGAGGCATCACAAGCTCTCCTCCTGCATCTCCAACCTTG
>NC_091299.1:2508109-2518109 GCF_038502225.1 Cherax quadricarinatus
GAACCTTGGAACAAGGTAAGCAGTGCCTTACCATTCTCACCACACTGGACCAATACCTTGGAGTCCAGCTTGCGCTAGACGTTGATCCAAGGCAGCCAGCTTTCAGGGAGAAGACTTACAGCTTTTCATCTCATCCCCTGCATGCATCAACCTTACTAGAGATATTAACAATGCAAGAAATTCGCAAGAGCAGGCGAAATATACACAAACACTGGTAATGCACTGCGTACCTTGTTCCAAGGTTCGTAGGTCCAAGTCTCCTTCAGCCAGAGATCAGTGCTTGTGTATGTTTCGCCTGCTCTTGCGAATTCCTTATATATATATATATATATATATATATATATATGTATATGTATATATATATATATATATATATATATATATATATATATATATATATATATATATATATATATATATATATATATATATATATATATATATGTATATAGATATATATATATATATATATATATATATATATATATATATATATATATATATATATATATATATATATACATTCGCTCGTATGCATCAGAAGATGCGTTAATGAACACGGATGGAAAATCACGTAATACTTACGAGGTTGCGGGAGTGTTGAGGAATCCATGGAGACTAAGATACTTGTCAATACATTGTGAAAAATTTTTATATCAGATTTGTTGCAACCCCTGAATGGGTTGCAATATATATAATGTGTATTATGATTATGAATATAATGTATATTACCTTTTCATATAATTTTATACTGCTTATATTTGCGATAATAGCTAAATCGTAAATATATGACTTTATATTATTATTTGACTTATGTTGTTAGGTAGGATGTAACATATTATGTGCTCAGTTCAAGTCTTGATTGTCTAACTACTGTAATTATCGCTTGTGGCTCGTTAGACTGCCGGCTTCTCGTTGTTTTGGGCAGCAACCCACGGAGCTATCACGTGATCGAGGGGGGGTATCCTCACCTCGCCTGAAGTATTCAGTCTGGTCTAGACTCTCTTGGTGGTTGGACAGATTGTCTGTCTCATTATTCTTGTTAGTTCTGTAGAACTCTGTTCACAGAACATTGTATAGACTTAGTGATTTTCGACGTTGTACTGAGGTTGTGTGTCTCATAGACACTCTGAGTAACTCAGGTCCTGACCTAACTTGTACTGGTATCTGTGTATTATCACAGTCGGGGATTTTCTTATGCTGAACTTAGATTCAGTAGTATGGGAGTTTTGTGACTTTTGTGGAGGATCTGCTGATGGTCCCTACTTAGTGTCGTTATATTATCTCCTTGTTCCTGATTCTGTGTCGCAGTTGCTTGTTATATTGCTATTGGGCTTAGCATTCTTTTTATTGTTCAAGCAGACTGTTCTGATTGCCAGTTGGTCAAGAAGTTAGTTTATGTGAGGACTTTGTCAGTCACTTGTTTAAGTCTAGTCGAGTCTTGAGACATAGCAAACTACTTAGAGCACTTACACACATACACAAACTTACTTGTACATATTTATACTATCTTATTAAATGTTAATGTACCAGACGGTACTTAAGACATAATATGTGATATGTGCTTTCAGCACAATACTAATGTACTCGAGAGAAGTGATCATTCTTATTTTGTTGATTACTGTGATTAATTTAATTTAATTTGATAATATACCTCTAGACTTAATAAATTTATTAAATTTTAATTTCTCTAGTTAGTAGCCTGCCAGTTGTAATCCTGAAGCACTATTGAATCATACTGAATTCTAATGGATAATTGGACAAGGATACTGACTACTTGTTACGAAAACCCAGTAACAGGCTGGATGCTAGAAGGGCAGTCCTTTCTAGTATTCACTGGAGATCTCTAAGCTTTTAGAATCGCGTTTTTTGTAACAAGATTATATAAGAACCGAGACTTCTGCATGAGCATGAAGCATGGCCTTTGAAAGTTGAAGCAAGAAGGTGCTTGGAAATGGACAAAACCGTGTAAGATTAGTCTGTAGTGCTAGGAATGGAAAAATAAGATGACTGCGAGGCAGGAATGAGAGGTACTATTCAACAAGGGTAAAAGGGTGAACATTCAAATGGTATAAAATACCGACAGGTTGTTAGGTAAGACATATGTAGGCGAAACGTTTCGAAATAAAGATACCTAACTGTTGCACATGTATCTTACCTAACAACAAGGGTAAAAGGGGGTGGTTTACTAATATGGTTTAATCATGTAGAAATAACAGAGCAACATATATAGTGTTTAAGTTTTACAAATCCGAGAAAGGACGGAAAATAGAGATGCTGGTGGTGTGAGCTTCAGCATCCAGTAGAAATATACGAAGGATATATTATTATATTCCTGACTGGTAGCCAACAGGTAAATATAACCTTACTAACCCTCACGTAGACTTTAAACTTCATTAACCAACCGTCATAAGGTAAACTTAATCTGTGGGAATACCACTCACGAAGTAAGGATGAGTCCACTGTGTTGGCCTCTGCTATCCTCACCTCCTCTCAGGGACAATATTAACTCTTGCTTTACGACCTAAATAAAGGTCTTGGTCTTTTTATAGACCGTTTGACCAATGTAAAATATTCACCAGACCACCGCTGGTGACTGAAGTTTAACATCGTAAATTTTTATCTTTCCGTGTGGACCGTCTCGTAAAATATTTTGAAACACTACAAAGCGTATCATTCCACTCTTTAAGTTGCTGGAAAACTGACTTACTCTTGCGGGGAGGCGTAGACAGGACTGGAAGGAGGGACGCTGTGCGTCATGCGCAACGTCAATTCTCCCCGTCCTCTGGTTGTGGTTGTGGTTGTTGTTTTGGTGGTAGTGGTGGCGGCAGATTTGTTTGTGGTGGTTTTGGTGGTGATGGTGGGTGGTAGTGGTGGTGGTCGTGGTGGTCGTGGCTTCTATTTCTTGTTGTTATAACCCTAGTTCATGCTCTAACCTACTCTAACACTACGAGTGACAGTCGTTGATATCTCAACCTGACCTGCTTACTCAGGCTCCGCCTTGCCAGGGTTTTCTTTCTTTTTTTAATCTGCCACCATTAGTACACTAAGAGAAAACACAATAAGTGTCCGGGGCCCAAGACTGTTCATCAGCCTCCCACCATGCATAACGGGAATCACCAACAGACCCCTGGTTGTCTTCAAGAGGGAGCTGGACAGATACCTAAAGTCGGTGCTCGATCAGCCGGGCCGTGGTACGTACGTTGGACTACATGAGGCCAGCAGTAACAGCCTGGCTGATCAGGCCCTGATCCCCCGGGAGGTCTGGTCGTGGACCGGACCGGGGGGGGCGTTGACCCCAGAAATTCCCTCCGGATAGGCTATTTGTGGGTAAATACGAGATTTTTTTTATATCCACAGATATATGTAACCTAACTTGACCTGACCTGACCTGACCTGGCTTGACCTGACACTACGTTACGTTACTTTGCCACAAGTGGTGGTAAACACAGTAGCCGCCAGTCAAAGTTGACGGGCTCTTAATCCAAGGAACTATCCTCCCACTCAGATCAAACTTTAAATCACCTCCGAACCTCCGAACCCTCGGGAGCTGGATCACCCCTCAGTGCTTTGCGCTTCCCCTTGAATATAGCATAATAATAATAATAATAATAATAATAATAATAATAATAATAATAATAATAATAATAATAATAATAATAATAATAATAATAATAATAATAATGTCTATCAAATCAAAAGGGTTGACTATGGCAGAATGGCACGTTGGGGGACAGGAACCCAACAGTTTGGTTGATCAGACCTTCCATTAGAACTGGCTGCGTATTGAACCCCCCTCCCCCCCCTACTCCCCGATACAGCCGTCTAATAAGCTTCAGGAAGGCACCGTGCCGCTCTAGGTAGAGCTAACGCACCGTGCCGCTCTAGGTAGAGCTTCATCCAGTCTTACATAGAGGTACGACTCGGTAAAGCTCTACTCAAAGCGACCTGAGCCTATAATAAATACCACGCGGTGTATATGTCGTGCTATTTTGGCTTAAATAGCAACGCTCTTCTTGCCGAATAACTCAAACGAAAATTTGTGTATGCAATAATTTCGAAAAAAATCATTCTGAGCCTAAAGAAAAACAATATATTTCACTGTGTTTGTTTATTATTAAATTATTGTAAATTTATCTAAAATATATTTAGTTGGATTAGGCTAAATTAAACTGCGCTTGTTATAATAAGGTCAGGTAAATTTTCTAAGGTTCTTTTGGTACAAAATTATTAATTTTTACATTAACATAATTGAAAAAAATATATATCTTCAAACGTATAAGAGAAAATTTTAGAAAGGACTGAATTTTAAATGAGTTCTTGCTAATTGACCAAGTTTACTTATTCGGCACGACATATACACCGTGTGGTGTATGTTCGTGTATATATACATCGCAAGTTTACCTTTATCGTATTTTTCTTTACGAATTCAAGTATTATTGACTGGTGGTGGACAGTTTACATGTAGTTTACATGTGGTTGCAGGGGTCGAGTCACAGCTCCTGGCCCCGCCTCTTCACTGAGTGCTACTAGGTCCTCTCTCTCCCTGCTCCATGAGCTTTATCATACCTCAACTTAAAGCTATATATGGTTCCTGCCTCCACTACCTCACTTGCTAGGCTACTCCACCTCCTGACTACTGTATGACTGTGTGTGTGTGTGTGTGTGTGTGTGATCTTGAAGTGTGTTGACAAACAGACTTGGTATTACCCTCCTGCCCGCAGCTGGATTAAGGTTTATGTCGTTAATCAGCTCTGCGAGGCAGCACCAGCGAGTACAGGCAAAAACTTAATTTGGACGGCATTAAACTCGCATAGGGAAGGCATTCCGTGTCGGTTGTGCCGGTATTCCATGTTTATTTTCCTACCCTGGGACGAAAAACAGAAAAAAAAAGTTTAGGGCGAATGTGTACTCACCTAGTTGAGGTTGCAGGGGTCGATTCCAAGCTCCTGGCCCCGCCTCTTCACTGGTCGCTACTAGGTCACTCTAACTGAACCGTGAGCTTTATCATACCTCTGCTTAAAGCTATGTATGGGTCCTGCCTCCACTACGTCACTTCCCAAACTATTCCACTTACTGACTACTCTGTGACTGAAGAAATACTTCCTAACATCCCTGTGATTCATCTGTGTCTTCAACTTCCAACTGTGTCCCCTTGTTGCTGTGTCCCATCTCTGGAACATTCTGTCTTTGTTCACCTTGTCAATTCCTCTCAGTATTTTGTATGTCGTTATCATGTCCCCCCCTATCTCTCCTATCCTCCAGTGTCGTCAGGTTGATTTCCCTTAACCTCTCCTCGTAGGACATACCTCTTAGCTCTGGGACTAGTCTTGTTGCAAATCTTTGCACTTTCTCTAGTTTCTTTACGTGCTTGGCTAGGTGTGGGTTCCAAACTGGTGCCGCATACTCCAAAATGGGACTAACGTACGCGGTGTACAGGGTCCTGAACGATTCCTTATTAAGATGTCGGAATGCTGTTCTGAGGTTTGCTAGGCGCCCATATGCTGCAGCAGTTATTTGATTGATGTGCGCTTCAGGAGATGTGCCTGGTGTTATACTCACCCCAAGATCTTTTTCCTTGAGTGAAGTTTGTAGTCTCTGGGCCCCTAGACTGTACTCCGTCTGCGGTCTTCTTTGCCCTTCCCCAATCTTCATGACTTTGCACTTGGTTGGGTTAAACTCCATGAGCCAATTGCTGGACCAGGTCTACAGCCTGTCCAGATCCCTTTGTAGTTCTGCCTGGTCTTCGATCGAATGAATTCTTCTCATCAACTTCACGTCATCTGCAAACAGGGACACTTCGGAGTCTATTCCTTCCGTCATGTCGTTCACAAATACCAGAAACAGCACTGGTCCTAGGACTGACCCCTGTGGGACCCCGCTGGTCACAGATGCCCACTCTGACACCTCGCCACGTACCATGACTCGCTGCTGTCTTCCTGACAAGTATTCCCTGATCCATTGTAGTGCCTTCCCTGTTATCCCTGCTTGGTCCTCCAGTTTTTGCACTAATCTCTTGTGTGGAACTGTGTCAAACGCCTTCTCGCAGTCCAAGAAAATGCAATCCACCCACCCCTCTCTCTCTTGTCCTACTGCTGTCACCATGTCATAGAACTCCAGTAGGTTTGTGACACAGGATTTCCCGTTCCTGAAACCATGTTGGCTGCTGTTGATGAGATCATTCCTTTCTAGGTGTTCCACCACTCTTCTCCTGATAATCTTCTCCATGACTTTGCATACTATACATGTCAGTGACACTGGTCTGTAGTTTAATGCTTCATGTCTGTCTCCTTTTTTAAAGATTGGGACTACATTTGCTGTCTTCCATGCCTCAGGCAATCTCCCTGTTTCGATAGATGTATTGAATATTGTTGTTAGGGGTACACATAGCGCTTCTGCTCCCTCTCTCAGGACCCATGGAGAGATGTTATCCGGCCCCATTGCCTTTGAGGTATCTAGCTCACTCAGAAGCCTCTTCACTTCTTTCTCGGTGTGTGTGTGTGTGTGTGTGTGTGTACGAGTATCTCTGTCTATCTCTGACTTGTCTGTGCGTGTATCTTTCAGATCCTGTATCTGTCTGTGTGACTGTATGTGCATGTATTTCTCTGTTCCTATGTCTCTGTTACTGTGTGCGTCTGCTTGGCTTTTGTTAGAAAAAGAAATGGGTATGTCATCAATGTGCTGCTGCGCTGTTCTCTGTGATAAATACAGTAGGTATGAAAGCTATACGCTTTCCCCGTCATACTACATCACCCAGGGTGGGTTCCATACAGCGTTGAAATCTCTCAGTCCGAGCTGGAGTGATGAGGATATCGTACTACATCACCCAGGGTGGGTTCCATACAGCGTTGAAATCTCTCAGTCCGAGCTGGAGTGATGAGGATATCGTACTACATCACCCAGGGTGGGTTCCATACAGCGTTGAAATCTCTCAGTCCGAGCTGGAGTGATGAGGATATCGTACTACATCACCCAGGGTGGGTTCCATACAGCGTTGAAATCTCTCAGTCCGAGCTGGAGTGATGAGGATATCGTACTACATCACCCAGGGTGGGTTCCATACAGCGTTGAAATCTCTCAGTCCGAGCTGGAGTGATGAGGATATCGTACTACATCACCCAGGGTGGGTTCCATACAGCGTTGAAATCTCAGTCTGAGATGGAGTGATGTGGACATCGTCAAGCATTTCATCATCAGAGGCTACAGGAAGCTTCGAAAGGTTTCCGCTATTTGATGATTACCATCTCTCAGGATGGCCTATCCCATCACGCCAGATATTTAATGTTATGGAAACACCTCCATCGTCTCAGAACGGCGTGACAAAAATTGTATATAGGACAGAAAGGAGAAGAAAAAGTGTGGGAGGAGAGAAATTTGGGCTATTATGTATCCAGGAATACGTACATATGGGATTAATGCAGATTGCATGCAGGGTGATATTGGGAGAGGGGGGGGTTGGGGAGAGGAAACATTGTTTCAAGGGGAGGGAAGGGGAGGGGAGAGAAGGGGAGGGGAGAGAAAGGGAGGGGAGGAAAGAATCTCTCTTTCAATGCACTACAACGCATTGTTCCCATATGGTCCTCTTCTTTCAGTCATGTTTTTCGTTTTATTTACATTGCAAACGTTGTTGGGACGGTGCGTCCAGCAGCCACTTTTATTATTGTTACGTGAAGGAGGCAGTTGTGGTACGTGAAGGAGTCAGCTGTGTTACGTGAAGGAGTCAGTTGTGTTACGTGAAGGAGTCAGTTGTGTTACGTGAAGGAGTCAGTTGTGTTACGTGAAGGAGTCAGTTGTGTGTTGTTACGTGAAGGAGTCAGTTGTGTTACGTGAAGGAGTCAGTTGTGTGTTGTTACGTGAAGGAGTCAGTTGTGTTTTTATTAGATTAACATCTTCTCCCTCACTTCTCCCTCACTTCTTAAAGCAACACATCTCCATCTACCCCCCACGGAATATAGAACCAACCCTTAACAGAGGGAAAACTAAAGTAAATAACTAAGGAGTGATAATGTCAGGTTAACTCACCATTCAAGATCACAATAGTGTCATTATCACAATCACGAGGAAAATATACGATGGATAATGCGAACATTCAAAGTAACTGATGACAGGTTAGTGATCATGATTTAACACATACGTACAACATCCTGGTGGTATCTATACTTTCCAGACGTTTCACCATCCATTGCCTTCATCAATACAGCGACATCAATGGAAGTCTGTAGAAGAAGTAATCAGTCCTCCATTCTCACTGAATTACTCGTTTATATAGAACAGTAGATGAGCCAGTCAGTCCCTCATCCTAGGAGCAGGTGTTCTGTGCTGCAGTCTTCATGACTCTTTAACACAGGCTTAGGTAAAGTTCGTCATGAAAAAGGACAAATGTTTCCTGACGCGGGTCTTAGACATAGATGACCTGCAGCTGGAGCTTTTGGTCATCTGACCCGGGTGGTTTACCGGGGTGGCTTACCCCTCCACCTCTTTAAAAATTATAGTCATAATTATAACGTTATCATTAGACACTTGGAACACAGGCAGGAAAGAACGAGGTTTATATACTGGAGATAGAGATGAGGTGCGGTAGATGAAGGTGTTACTGCCACAGGTGGACGATATCCACTAGTCTAGGACCAGGAACTCTGGAGTGTTAACCTCTGTAAATATCCTTAAAGTACCCCCCCCAGCTCCTTCCACTACACCCCAGCTCCTTCCACTACATCCCAGCTCCTTCCACTACACCCCAGCTCCTTCCACTACACCCCAGCTCCTTCCACTACATCCCAGCTCCTTCCACTACACCCCAGCTCCTTCCACTACACCCCAGCTCCATCCACTACACCCCAGCTCCATCCACTACACCCCAGCTCCATCCACTACACCCCATCTCCTCCCACTACACTCTAGTTCCTCTTACTACACCCCAGTTCCTCTCACTACGCCCCAGTTCCTCCACTACACCCCAGTTCCTCCCACTACACCCCAGTTCCTCCCACTACACCCCCAGTTCCTCTCACTACACCCCTGTTCCTCCCGCTACACCCCAGTTCCTCTCACTACCCCCCAGTTCCTCCCACAACACCCCCAGTTCCTCTCACTACCCCCCAGTTCCTCCCACTACTTTTCCAGCTCCCAATACGCCTGCTCAGCAAGCAGCCAGTTGGGTGGGCAGCATCCCACTGATCACTGCTCATCTGGAACCTTCATCAGCAAAAAAGCAGACAGCTAATGTGTATGTGTGTGTGTGTGTGAGAGAGAGAGAGAGAGAGAGAGAGAGAGCTTGTCAATAAAACTAGGGATCCTAAACCTTGTCAAACCCTGTGTAAAAAAAATAAGAGATTTAAACCCCCCATATATACTCAGCGGTCACTTTATTCTGTACATCCTTCCAGACAAGGTAGGGCCTCCCTTTGCTCCCAGAAGAGCATAAATTCTTCGTGGCATTGATTTAACAAGATGCTGGAAATATTCCTTAGAGATTTTGGTTCATGTTGACATGACAGTATCGCGTAATTGTTGCAGATGTGTCGGCTGGACACGTCGGCTGGATCAGTGGATTTATGTTCTTTACGACAAATTCTGACTTTACCATCTGCATTTCGCAGCAGGCGACGTTATCCTTATCTTCGAAAGTCCAGTTCGGGTGAGTCTGTGCCCACTGTAGCCTCAGTTTCCTGTTCTTAGCTGACAGGACTGAACCCGATGTAGCCTACTGCTGTAGCCCACCTACTTCAAGGTTCGACGTGAGCGTTCAAAGGTTCTCTTCTGCATACCACTGTTGTAAAGTGTGGTTATTTAAGTTACTGTCACTTACCTATCAGCTTGAATCAGTCTGGTCATTCTTCTCTGACCTCAACCATTATCAAGACGTTCCCGCTAACAAAACTGCCGCTCACTGGATGTTTTGTATTTTTTTACACTATTCTTTGTAAACTCTGGAAACTGTTGTGAGTGAAAACTCCAAGAGGTCATCAGTTTCTGAGGTCGAAGTCACTTAGATTATATT
>NC_091299.1:2523109-2543109 GCF_038502225.1 Cherax quadricarinatus
CGCTTTCGTCTAAATTCCGTGAGACTTATGCGTAATACGAAAAGTTAAACCTGATTTGTTTTGTATTGTGATGACGATTTATGTTATGATCCTGTTAGGGTAATTGTAGGGTCCTGTTAAGATTCTGTTAGGGCAGTTGTAGAGCGCTGTTAAGATACTGTTAGGGTAGTTGTAGGGTCCTGTTAAGATCCTGTTAAGGTATTTGTAGGGTCCTTATTATAAAAAGGCACGTCAGCAAACACTAGAACATAAGAACATAAGAAAGAAGGAACACTGCAAAAGGCCTATTGGCCTATGCGAAGTAGGTCCAATTCTCCCACCGGCTTAAGCCAATACTTTGACCTAGTGAGGTCAGACACGTCACTTAAGGGAGGACCACGGCATCCGACCTAGTAGCACAAGGTAGTCAGGTCTAACTCACACCCACCCACACCCACTCATGTATTTATCCAACCTATTTTTGAAACTACACAACGTCTTAGCTTCTATGACGGTACTCGGGAGTTTGTTCCACTCATCCACAACTCTATTACCAAACCAGTGCTTTCCTATATCCTTCCTGAATCTGATTTTTTCCAATTTAAAACCATTGCTGCGAGTCCTGTCTATGTTAAATATTTTTAGCACGCTATTTACATCCCCTGAGACCTTGATCACTTCGAACATATAGAGCTTAATGCACGAAGTTGGAACACCGTCTCCATGTTGACATCTCCCTCCTCAGGCTGACACGTTCAGTACATGATGTGGGAAATCCATCCTGTATTCACGTCTCACAGAACTTAATATAAAAAAAGGCTAGGTTGAGCTTGTAAATAAGCCTTAGAAAACGTTTTAAGACTTGGTTAACTTTGTAAATAAAATTCAGAGAACATGAAGAAAAATCTCTTGGAACTTTGTAAAATACCCGTAGAAAATTTATTAAGGTTTCGTATATAGTTCTTCGAAAACTTTTTAATGAAGGTTTATACAAATTTGAAAAAATAGGATGCATAGACCTTGATAATTAACCTTAAATTTTTTCACTAAATAACCTATAAACTTTGTAAAAAAAAAAAAAGGCTTGTAAATCTTTGTAAATAGGCTAAATAAAATTTACCAATTTGTCTTGATTTTCGTAGACACAGAGCACTTTGTAAACAGACCTTAGGATACTTTTTAATACAACCCGGACAACTTTGTAAAACAAAGAGAAACCCTGAGGGCTAAGTAAATAATCCCGTGTAAAAGTTTTTAATTAAGGTTCAGAAGCTTTGTAACGAATTCAGAGGTTCAGTAACGCCAGCACGTGTGAGCTGTGTTCACTTTGATGGTGAATCATTTCTACTATCACCATCACCAGTTAAAATTACTACTGAGTTAGCAGAGCACTGATGGAAAATAACTATATTTAAACACGAATGGAGGAGACTGTATGTATGTGTTCGTGTTAGAGAATTTTAAGCTTATTTCTACAGATTCTTTCCTGGTATATTATATGCTTGGTATAAACCTTGGTAATAAATACCGACAAGTTAGTTTAGAAAGACACGTAAGCAAACAGTATGACGTTTCGGTCCTGGGTCCCAGGACCGAAATGTCACTGTTTATTTTTCGCTGTTTATTTGTTATTTTTTCTGATGCTGCTGTTATCACTGTTGTTGTTGTTATTGTTGTGAAGTTACACATGTTAGAGAGAACCAGGTTTATGATAGTGTCAGAGCAGTGAAGGAGGGGGAGAGAGGAAGGCTGGGTACACTGCATCTTCCTCGACTACAAACATGCATTTGGCAGTGTACCTCACCGGAGGGTGATGTACTGTCCAAACGGGAAGAGGAAACGGGAGTAATTGAGAGGGTGCTTAGTTGGATACAGGAATATTTGAAAAACAGAAAACAGAGGGAAGGAATAGAAGGGGGGTGCCAGAGTGGGTAAAGGTGATGAGTGGTGTTCCCCATGGATCAGTTCTTGTTCCCCCGCCATATATAAATGACCTTCCGAAGGAACTTGAGTATTACGTATCATGTTTTTAAGGGGTTATGACGTGAAGAAGATAAAAACAGAAGGCGAGAAGAAGTTACATATTGTAACAGGTTATAAGATGTGTTAGCAAGCGGTTGGTAGAATTCAATCCTGATTTATTATCAGTGGTTCACATTACCGATAAGCTGATAAATAAGGTATATATGCAACATTGTGGCATCTGTTGATGACGGCAATAAAAACACTCAAAAGTGTTGGGAGCGAGATGATCGAACGTGGAATGTAACCTGAGAGAGAAGTGGCAGAGTTACACACGTGTTCATGCACGTATACTGAGTGGTACGCCAGATGGAGGGAATCTAGTTGCTGCCCAAGTCAGTATGTGACTGAAAATTAGTCTACAGTTACTGGCGTTAGTTTAGATCCTAACACGGGTCTGGAGTATAAGATGATGTGTTGAGTGTGTATGTATAGATAGCATGTGTGAAGGATATCTGTTAGGTAACTGAAGGATGCTTCCACAGGTCAACGCCCCCGCGGCCCTGCGCCAGATTAGACCTGCTGGTGGATCAAGACCTCATTATCCACACTGTTACTACTGTCCGCATACATTCCAGTATACAAGCGATTGCCCGGCTGATCGGGAAATGACTTGATCTTATTAAGCTTCCTCTCGAAGACAGCGAGGGGGAAAGAGCCTGTTGGTAATCCCCCTTTTGTATTAAGGGAGGTGTTAAGACTTTGATGTCGTAACTTAAATAAAATGGTCCTGCCTCCTGAAGGCTGCTCACACTGCTGTCTAGGGGTTATAAAATTACACTTAAAAAAAGCAAACCTTGGGCCAGCATGTACTCATATATTAAATATTAATTATTATTAGGAAGGAAAGACAAAAACTCACTTGTATAAAAATATATCTATATTAATAATAACTTATATACAGCTTATAACTACTACAAAAACCCACCACACTCCAGTTCACATTAGCACACTGCTACTGGAGTTTACCTGGAGAGAGTTTCGGGGGTCAACGCCCCCGCGGCCCGGTCTGTGACCAGGCCTCCTGGTGGATCAGCGCCTGATCAACCAGGCTGTTGCTGCTGGCTGCACGCAAACCAACGTACGAGCCACAGCCCGGCTGATCAGGAACTGACTTTAGGTGCTTGTCCAGTGCCAGCTTGAAGACTGCAAGGAGTCTGTTGGTAATCCCCCTTATGTGTGCTGGGAGGCAGTTGAACAGTCTCGGGCCCCTGACACTTATTGTATGGTCTCTTAACGTGCTAGTGACACCCCTGCTTTTCATTGGGGGGATGGTGCATCGTCTGCCAAGTCTTTTGCTTTCGTAGTGAGTGATTTTCGTGTGCAAGTTCGGTACTAGTCCCTCTAGGATTTTCCAGGTGTATATAATCATGTATCTCTCCCTCCTGCGTTCCAGGGAATACAGGTTTAGAAACCTCAAGCGCTCCCAGTAATTGAGGTGTTTTATCTCCGTTATGCGTGCCGTGAAAGTTCTCTGTACATTTTCTAGGTCGGCAATTTCACCTGCCTTGAAAGGTGCTGTTAGAGTGCAGCAATATTCCAGCCTAGATAGAACAAGTGACCTGAAGAGTGTCATCATGGGCTTGGCCTCCCTAGTTTTGAAGGTTCTCATTATCCATCCTGTAAGTTAAAGAAAGTTAAAGAAAATAAATCATCAAGGAGGCACCATGATATACACACACCTCCGTCTTCACTTCTGCCTGGTAGACTACCAGCAGGCAAAACACCATACAGTACTCTCGCATAAATAGGCCTCTGCATACTAGGGCCTTACAAATAAACATGAGAGCACTTAAACACAAACACCTATATTATACACTAAAAAAACTTACCAAAATTACCTACTCAAACATGATGACTTTACCCCCGTCACCACCCGTCTGGTACTGAACTAAACACACCTCTCCTCTGCTCCTGTCCTGGCCACTGCCTGACTGACAGGAATAAAACGTGTTCACTTTCAGGGAATAATACACGTCCACTTTCAGTATACTACACGGAAAATGATAATAAATATGGAGCGTTATTTTATATAAATATTTTCAGTACTCCGTAAAAGGAGGGTTGAAAAGTTTTGGGCCTCTTACACTTAATGTGTTATCTCTTAGTGTACTTAAGGCTTTTCACTGGTATTTTGCACCGTTTGCAGAGCTTCTTGCTTTCGTAGGGAATGATTTGGCACTAGTACTGCTAGGATTTATCACGTGTAATTATGTATCTTTATCGCTTGCGCTCCAAGATATACATATCAAAGGGATTTCAAAGGTTCTCCATACAAACTCTACGTTTGCAGTTTCGCTTCTGCTTTAAAAGGGACCTGTAAGTGAATAACAGTATTCCAACTTAGAGAGCAAGTGACTTAAAGAGGGCCAGCGTTGGCTTGCCATTTCTTGAAGTTCTCTTTTGACTGTGGTAGCTATTCTTGTTTTCAAACTTACTCCCGCACAGAGGTCACCTTCCCACCCAGCCAGTACATACCGTCCCATCCTACTCCCGCACAGAGGTCACCTTCCCACCCAGCCAGTGGAAATAAATGGTATAAAATACCGACACAATGGCAATATAAACACAAATGCAGTATAATGTGATCCTTTATTGACTACGTTTCGCCCACACAGTGGGCTTTTTCAAGTCACAAACAGAACTACCTGGGGTGGAAGGAACGCGAGTATTTATAGTCCGGCTGAGGTCAGGTGAAGAATGCTGCATCTGATGATGTACCGAGTGGGGTTATAGAGTCTAAAAACTTGGGTAGCTTGGAAAGGAGATTGGATAAGTTTGTGAGCAGACCTTCTACAGTGTTCTTATGTGGGATAGCGATGAAGAAGTTTCTTGGCAAGTGGTTCAGCTATGTTATAGAAGCCACTATTCTGGTTGAAGTTGTCGGATATAGAAATAAGTGATGATTCCAGGATTCTTCGGTATTGAGTGTTGTCTTCTGTGGCGATAAGTCTTGAGTTTCTGTAGTTTATCAAGTGGTTGTGTGAATTACGGTGTTGTACGCAGGCATTCCTTGTGTCGTCAGACCTGCTTGCGTATTGGTGTTCTGAAATACGTGTTTGGAGGTCCCTTGATGTTTCGCCCACGTATAACTTGTTACAGTCATTACAAGGGATTATGTATACCCCTGCAGAGGATGGAGGCTTGTCCTGCCTACTACTGGCGATGTCCTTGATGGTCGTGGTTGTGGAGGTAGATACTTGGAATGATGTTTTGGCAATGGAGTTGGTGGGTAGGACTATGTATCTCTTCTCGGCAGTCTTCTCTGGGTGTGTTGAATATGTTTAATGCTCGCCGTCTGCAGTCTCTGATGAAGTGACGAGGATAGTGGAGTTTAGAAAATATTTGTTCAATTATGGTGCATTCTTCCTCAAGGAACTCGTTGCTGCAGATTCTGAGTGCACGCAGGAAGAAGCCTATAATTACACCACGTTTGGTTTTGGTGTCGTGGTGAGAGTAGAAGTGGAGAAGATCGTTTTGGTTGGTGGGTTTTCGATAGACTTTAAAACGAAGTTCGTGGTCAGCTTTGCAGAGCAGGACATCAAGGAAAGGAAGAGTGTTGTCGACTTCTTCTTCAAGTGTGAACTGGATTGAAGGCTCGACCTGGTTGAGCTTGTCTTGGAGAGCTTGAACGTTGAAGCGTTTAGGAGTTATGAGGAGAATGTCGTCAACATAACGGAGCCAGGTGACAGACGAAGGAATAATGGTGGAGAAACGTTCGGCTTCTAGATGTTCCATGTAGTTCTGTTTGTGACTTGAAAAAGCCCACTGTGTGGGCGAAACGTAGTCAATAAAGGATCACATTATACTGCATTTGTGTTTATATTGCCACCCAGCCAGTACATACCGTCCCATCCTACTCCCGCACAGAGGTCACCTTCCCACCCAGCCAGTACATACCGTCCCATCCTACTCCCGCACAGAGGTCACCTTCCCACCCAGCCAGTACATACCGTCCCATCCTACTCCAGCACAGAGGTCACCTTCCCACCCAGCCAGTACATACCGTCCCATCCTACTCCCGCACAGAGGTCACCTTCCCACCCAGCCAGTACATACCGTCCCATCCATCCTGTATCTCCTACTCACCTTCCATTACTTCTTCATCATCCCCAGCTTTTCACTACTTCTTCTGCCTCCCGTTCCCTTCACCACCCATAACTCTGAATACTAACACCATACCCTACAACAGAGCGCACCTAGCGAACCCCTACCTCCCCGGGTCCCTCTCCTCATTCCTCAACAATAACCTTGAATAATAACCATCCAGAAAAATGGTAATCCCCAAGTGATAGTAATTCCAGCTCTGCTGGAAGGAAACCTTTGATACCGTCGTAGCTGCTGAACCTTTAATCCAATACTTGACGGTATCCTCACTGCCGTACTGGATTCTCCTAACTCGGGCTGACAGATTTCATTTCCTAATGTACGGAACCCATCCTGTGTGATGGAATACGACAATAATATATAACTAACTTATGTTCTCACAAAGTAACTGTCTTGTAGATTACTATATATATATATATATATATATATATATATATATATATATATATATATATATATATATATATATATATATATATATATAAAAGTGTATTTGTGTACTGATAAATTTAGTGTCAATGGATGATGGAGGTTGGCAGTGCTGGCTTCATGTTGTATGTTATAAGAGGATTACTGCAATAGTTGCCAACAAAAACACGGAGCAATAATGCTAATGCCCGTGTTTTACTTGTTCACTCTGCCGACTGATGTATTTCAAAATCACCAGGAAAAACAATTGAATAATTGTTTTAATGTCACTTTTCATCATGATGGACCGTATATATATATATATATATATATATATATATATATATATATATATATATATATATATATATATATATATATATATATATATATATATATATATATATATATATATATATATATATATATATATATATATATATATATATATATATATATATATATATATATATAGATATATATATTTTCATAAAAAAAGCGTAGCAGAGTGTCCACAAAGTCCTCTTCTGGGCTCAGAAAATAAAATAGAATTTACCAAGTGTATTAGTTGGACTAATAGTGCTTACATATACAGTGTCATGGTTGTTTAATGTAGGTAAAGCTCTCTCATCAAGCTCTCTCGCAGAGCTCTCTTTGACAAAGCTCTCTTACAAAGCTCTCTCACAGAGCTCTCTCACAGAGCTCTCTCACAGAGCTCTCTCACAGAGCTCTCTCACAGAGCTCTCTCACAGAGCTCTCTCACAGAGCTCTCTTACAAAGCTCTCTCACAGAGCTCTCTCACAGTGCTCTCTCACAGTGCTCTCTCACAGAGCTCTCTCACAGAGCTCTTTCACAGAGCTCTCTCACAGATCTCTCTAACAAAGCTCCTCTACAATAGTAATTGTTTTTTGTAAATATGATAGAAAAACTGCGTTCAGAACCTTCCAGTCCAGGCTACACTGTACCTCTGTCCTCGTGTATACTGAACCCTCCAGGCTACACTGTACCTGTGTCCTCGTGTATACTGAACCCTCCAGGCTACACTGTATCTCTGTCCTCGTGTATACTGAACCCTCCAGGCTACACTGTATCTCTGTCCTCGTGTATACTGAACCCTCCAGGCTACACTGTATCTCTGTCCTCGTGTATACTGAACCCTCCAGGCTACACTGTATCTCTGTCCTCGTGTATACTGAACCCTCCAGGCTACACAGTATCTCTGTCCTCGTGTATACTGAACCCTCCAGGCTACACTGTATCTCTGTCCTCGTGTATACTGAACCCTCCAGGCTACACTGTATCTCTGTCCTCGTGTATACTGAACCCTCCAGGCTACACTGTATCTGTCCTCGTGTATACTGAACCCTCCAGGCTACTCTGTCCTCGTGTATACTGAACCCTCCAGGCTACACTGTATCTCTGTCCTCGTGTATACTGAACCCTCCAGGCTACACTGTATCTCTGTCCTCGTGTATACTGAACCCTCCAGGCTACACTGTATCTCTGTCCTCGTGTATACTGAACCCTCCAGGCTACACTGTATCTCTGTCCTCGTGTATACTGAACCCTCCAGGCTACACAGTATCTCTGTCCTCGTGTATACTGAACCCTCCAGGCTACACTGTATCTCTGTCCTCGTGTATACTGAACCCTCCAGGCTACACTGTATCTCTGTCCTCGTGTATACTGAACATAAGAACATAAGAACATAAGAACGAAGGAACACTGCAGAAGGCCTACTGGCCCATGCGAGGCAGGTCCAAGTCCCTACCGGCTTAAGCCAATGCACCCAACCTAGTCAGGTCAGGTCACATTGACTTAAGGGAGGAACACGGCAACCGACCTGTTAGCACAAGCTATCAGGTCCAACTCACACCCACCCACATCTACTCATGTATTTATCCAACCTATTTTTAAAGCTACACAACGTTCTGGCCTCTATAACGGTACTTGGGAGTTTGTTCCACTCATCCACAACTCTATTACCAAACCAGTACTTTCCTATATCCCTCCTGAATCTGAATTTTTCCAACTTAAAACCATTGCTGCGAGTCCTGTCTAGGCTAGATATTTTCAGCACACTATTTACATCCCCTTTATTTATTCCTGTCTTCCACTTATAAACCTCAATCATATCCCCCCTAATTCTACGTCTTTCTAGAGAGTGCAGTTTCAGGGCCCTTAGTCTATCCTCATAGGGAAGGTTTCTGATACATGGGATCATCTTTGTCATCCTCCTTTGTACATTTTCCAGAGAATTTATATCCATTCTGTAATACGGTGACCAAAACTGTGCAGCATAATCTAAATGAGGCCTAACCAAGGATGTATAGAGTTGAAGAACAACCTGAGGACTCCTATTATTTATGCTTCTTGATATGAAGCCAAGGATTCTATTAGCTTTATTGCGAACACTTATGCACTGTTGTCTTGGTTTCAGATTACTGCTAACCAGAACTCCTAAATCTTTTTCGCAATCCGTAATATTAAGATCTACATTATTTAGTTTATATGTGGCATGGTTATTGTCCTGTCCAACATTTAGAACTTTGCATTTGTCTATATTAAACTGCATCTGCCACTTCTCCGACCACTGCATCAGTCTATTCAAATCTTCCTGGAGTGCTCGAATGTCCTCGTCAGAATGAATTCGACGGCCTATTTTGGTGTCATCGGCAAACTTGCCGATGTCGCTCTTTATGCCCTCATCTATGTCGTTTATGTAGATTGTGAACAGCAGGGGGCCCAACACTGACCCCTGTGGAACACCGCTCGTGACGCTTCCCCACTCTGATTTCTCCCCATTTATGCAAACTCTCTGCTGCCTATTTGTCAACCATGCCTCTATCCAGGAAAAAATTTCTCCTCCTATTCCATGTGCTTTAATTTTCCTCAATAGTCTCTGATGTGGGACCCTGTCAAAAGCCTTACTGAAGTCCATATACACAATATCATATTCATTACCATGATCTACCTCCTCAAATACCTTAGTGAAAAAAGTTAATAAATTCGTAAGGCAGGAACGCCCCTTTGTAAAACCATGCTGAGATTCGTTGATTAATTTATGCTTTTCAAGGTGGCTACGAACTGCCTCGGCAATTATTGATTCCATAAATTTTCCCACTATGGAGGTTAGGCTTATTGGTCTATAGTTCGAAGCTAAGGACCTGTCACCTGTTTTGAAAATAGGTATCACATTTGCCATTTTCCACTTATCTGGCACCATGCCAGTTTGTAGTGATATGTTGAAAAGATTAGCCAAAGGTGTGCTAAGCTCCTCTTTACATTCCTTTAGAACCCTTGCATACAGTTCATCAGGGCCTGGGGATTTGTTAGGTTTTAATTTATCTATTTGCCTAAGGACCATGTCACTTGTGACCCTAATAGTGCACAGTTTATTATCGTCCTGTTCTACATAATTTATCATTACTGGAATATCGCTGGTATCCTCCTGTGTAAAAACTGAGAGGAAGTATGTGTTAAAAATTCTACACATTTCCTTATCACTGTCAGTGAGCTGACCCGAGGAACTTTTGAGTGGGCCTATCTTGTCCCTGATCTTACTTCTGTATACCTGAAAGAATCCTTTTGGGTTAGTCTTCGATTCTCTTGCAACTTTAACCTCATAATCTCTATTTGCTTTTCTAATTCCCTTTTTTATTTCTCTCTTTAACTGAATATATCGATTTCTTAATTGCCCCTCTCCTCTTTTGATTTGCCTATATATGCCTCTCTTTTGACCAATCAGATATTTTAATCTATTGTTCATCCATTTAGGATCATTTTTGTTTGATCTGATTTCCCTATTTGGAACATAATTTGACTGAGCAGCTAGAACTATGCCCTGGAAAGCATCATATCGGCAACCATCACCACCTACCTGACCCCTAGTCAGGTCATTCCAGTTCAGCCCACCTAAGTAATTTTTCAGTCCTATGAAATCAGCCAAGCGAAAGTCAGGGACGGAGACTTGATTGCCATTATTAGGGGAATTCCATGATATGTTAAAACTGAGTGATTTGTGATCACTCTCCCCAAGCTCATCATTAACCTCAAGATTATTAATTAGTGTTTCCCTACTGGCAAGAACCAAGTCAAGGAGGTTATTTCCCCTAGTTGGCTCTGTCACAAACTGTTTTAAAAAACAATCCTGGATCGTATCAAGAAAGTCACCCGACTCTAAATTTCCTGTCAAATTGCTCCAGTCAATCTGTCTATAGTTGAAATCTCCCATTAGCACAACATTTTCGTATGTAGATGCCTTACGAATTTCGTCCCATAGAAGTTTACTGCACTCCCTATCAAGATTTGGGGCCCTGTAAATCACACCCAAAATTAGTTTTTCTCGGCCCTCGAGAAGCTGTAACCAAACAGATTCAGTGGCTGACGCTTCTAATTTAATATCTTGTCTAACACAACAATTTAAATTGTCTCTGACATACATCGCTACTCCACCACCTTTCCTGTTGACCCTGTCAGTGTGGAATAATTTATAGCCTTGTATGTGACATTCAGAGGGCATCTCTCTATCTTTCAGATTGAGCCAGGTCTCTGTTATAGCAATAATATCTATGTTTCCTGCACTTGCAATTAATCTTAGCTCATCTATCTTATTTCTAACACTCCTGCTATTAGTATAGTAAACCTTAAGGGAGCTAGTCCCTTGCTGCCCTCTGCTGTCCCCCTTTGTTTGCTGACCTGTTCTATTGTCTTTATTTATAACTTCATGCTGAATGCCTTTTATACATTTACTGTTTCCAACCCTAGTGTTGCAACCTGCTTGTTTCCCACACACACCCATACCTCTATCTTCCATCAGTTTAAAATCATAGGCATTTCACCAATGGCCTTCTCAATCGAGTCTGCAAGTGCTACCACCCCTGCCCCAGAGAGATGAACCCCATCCCTTGCATACATATCATGTTTGCCATAAAAGTTGTTCCAGTTGTCAATGAATGGGATTGCAAGTTCCTTGCAGTATCTGTCTAGCCAGCAATTTACACCAATTGCCCTAGACAACCATTCATTTCCTACTCCAGGCTACACTGTATCTCTGTCCTCGTGTATACTGAACCCTCCAGGCTACACTGTATCTCTGTCCTCGTGTATACTGAACCCTCCAGGCTACACTGTATCTCTGTCCTCGTGTATACTGAACCCTCCAGGCTACACTGTATCTCTGTCCTCGTGTATACTGAACCCTCCAGGCTACACTGTATCTCTGTCCTCGTGTATACTGAACCCTCCAGGCTACACTGTATCTCTGTCCTCGTGTATACTGAACCCTACGGGCTACACTGTATCTCTGTCCTCGTGTATACTGAACCCTCCAGGCTACACTGTATCTGTGTCCTCGTGAATACTGAACCCTCCAGGCTACACTGTATCTGTCTCCTCGTGTATACTGAACCCTCCAGGCTACACTGTATCTGTGTCCTCGTGTATACTGAACCCTCCAGGCTACACTGTATATCTGTCCTCGTGTATACTGAACCCTCCAGGCTACACTGTATCTCTGTCCTCGTGTATACTGAACCCTCCAGGCTACACTGTATCTCTGTCCTCGTGTAGACTGAACCCTCCAGGCTACACTGTATCTGTGTCCTCGTGTATACTGAACCCTCCAGGCTACACTGTATCTGTGTCCTCGTGTATACTGAACCCTCCAGGCTACACAGTATCTCTGTCCTCGTGTATACTGAACCCTCCAGGCTACACTGTATCTGTGTCCTCGTGTATACTGAACCCTCCAGGCTACACTGTATCTCTGTCCTCGTGTATACTGAACCCTCCAGGCTACACTGTATCTGTGTCCTCGTGTATACTGAACCCTCCAGGATACACTGTATCTGTGTCCTCGTATATACTGAACCCTCCATGCTACACTGTATCTGTGTCCTCGTGTATACTGAACCCTCCAGGCTACACTGTATCTGTGTCCTCGTGTATACTGAACCCTCCAGGCTACACTGTATCTCTGTCCTCGTGTATACTGAACCCTCCAGGCTACACTGTATCTGTGTCCTCGTGTATACTGAACCCTCCAGGCTACACTGTATCTGTGTCCTCGTGTATACTGAACCCTCCAGGCTACACTGTATCTGTGTTCTCGTGTATACTGAACCCTCCAGGCTACACTGTATCTGTGTCCTCGTGTATACTGAACCCTCCAGGCTACACTGTATCTGTGTCCTCGTGTATACTGAACCCTCCAGGCTACACTGTATCTGTGTCCTCGTGTATACTGAACCCTCCAGGCTACACTGTATCTGTGTCCTGGTGTATACTGAACCCTCCATACTACACTGTATTTGTGTCCTCGTGTACACTGAACCCTCCAGGCTACACTGTATCTCTGTCCTCGTGTATACTGAACCCACCAGGCTACACTGTATCTCTGTCCTCGTGTATACTGAACCCTCCAGGCTACACGGTATCTCTGTCCTCGTGTATACTGAACCCTCCAGGCTACACTGTATCTCTGTCCTCGTGTATACTGAACCCTACAGGCTACACTGTATCTCTGTCCTCGTGTATACTGAACCCTCCAGGCTACACTGTATCTCTGTCCTCCTGTATACTGAACCCTCCAGGCTACACTGTATCTCTGTCCTCGTGTATACTGAACCCTCCAGGCTACACGGTATCTGTGTCATCGTGTATACTGAACCCTCCAGGCTACACTGTATCTGTCTCCTCGTGTATACTGAACCCTCCAGGTTACACTGTATCTCTGTCCTCGTGTATACTGAACCCTCCAGGCTACACGGTATCTGTGTCCTCGTGTATACTGAACCCTCCAGGCTACACTGTATCTCTGTCCTTGTGTATACTGAACCCTCCAGGCTACACTGTATCTCTGTCCTCGTGTATACTGAACCCTCCAGGCTACACGGTATCTGTGTCCTCGTGTATACTGAACCCTCCAGGCTACACTGTATCTGTGTCCTCGTGTATACTGAACCCTCCAGGCTACACTGTATCTCTGTCCTCGTGTATACTGAACCCTCCAGGCTACACTGTATCTGTGTCCTCGTGTATACTGAACCCTCCAGGCTACACTGTATCTCTGTCCTCGTGTATACTGAACCCTCCAGGCTACACTGTATCTCTGTCCTCGTGTATACTGAACCCTCCAGGCTACACTGTATCTCTGTCCTCGTGTATACTGAATCCTCCAGGCTCCACTGTATCTGTGTCCTCGTGTATACTGAACCCTCCAGGCTACACTGTATCTGTGTCCTCGTGTATACTGAACCCTCCAGGCTACACTGTATCTCTGTCCTCGTGTATACTGAACCCTCCAGGCTACACGGTATCTGTGTCCTCGTGTATACTGAACCCTCCAGGCTACACTGTATCTGTGTCCTCGTGTATACTGAACCCTCCAGGCTACACTGTATCTCTGTCCTCGTGTATACTGAACCCTCCAGGCTACACTGTATCTGTGTCCTCGTGTATACTGAACCCTCCAGGCTACACTGTATCTCTGTCCTCGTGTATACTGAACCCTCCAGGCTACACTGTATCTCTGTCCTCGCGTATACTGAACCCTCCAGGCTACACTGTATCTCTGTCCTCGTGTATACTGAATCCTCCAGGCTACACTGTATCTGTGTCCTCGTGTATACTGAACCCTCCAGGCTACACTGTATCTGTGTCCTCGTGTATACTGAACCCTCCAGGCTACACTGTATCTGTGTCCTCGTGTATACTGAACCCTCCAGGCTACACTGTATCTGTGTCCTCGTGTATACTGAACCCTCCAGGCTACACTGTATCTGTGCCCTCGTGTATACTGAACCCTCCAGGCTACACTGTATCTGTGTCCTCGTGTATACTGAACCCTCCAGGCTACACTGTATCTGTGTCCTCGTGTATACTGAACCCTTCAGGCTACACTGTATCAGTGTCCTCGTGTATACTGAGCCCTCCAGGCTACACTGTATCTGTGCCCTCGTGTATACTGAACCCTCCAGTCTACACTGTATCAGTGTCCTCGTGTATACTGAACCCTCCAGGCTACACTGTATCTGTGTCCTCATGTATACTGAACCCTTCAGGCTACACTGTATTTGTGTCCTCGTGTATACTGAGCCCTCCAGGCTACACTGTATCTGTGCCCTCGTGTATACTGAACCCTCCAGGCTACACTGTATCTGTGTCTTCGTGTATACTGAACCCTTCAGGCTACACTGTATCTGTGCCCTCGTGTATACTGAACCCTCCAGGCTACACTGTATCTGTGTTCTCGTGTATACTGAACCCTCCAGGCTACACTGTATCTGTGTCCTCGTGTACACTGAACCCTCCAGGCTAAATTGTATCTGTGTCCTCGTATATACTGAACCCTCCAGGCTACACTGTATCTGTGTCCTCGTGTATACTGAAGGGTCTAAGCTACACTGTGTCCTCGTCTATACTGAAGGGTATAAGCTACACTGTATCCTCATGTATACTGAAGGGTCTAAACTACACTGTGTCCTCGTGTATACTGAAGGGTATAAGCTACACTGTATCCTCGTGTATACTGAAGGGTCTAAACTACACTGTGTCCTCGTGTATACTGAAGGGTATAAGCTACACTGTGTCCTCGTGTATACTGAAGGGTATAAGCTACACTGTATCCTCGTGTATACTGAAGGGTCTAAACTACACTGTGTCCTCGTGTATACTGAAGGGTATAAGCTACACTGTGTCCTCGTGTATACTGAAGGGTATAAGCTACACTGTATCCTCGTGTATACTGAAGGGTCTAAACTACACTGTGTCCTCGTGTATACTGAAGGGTATAAGCTACACTGTGTCCTCGTGTATACTGAAGGGTATAAGCTACACTGTATCCTCGTGTATACTGAAGGGTCTAAACTACACTGTGTCCTCGTGTATACTGAAGGGTATAAGCTACACTGTATCCTCGTGTATACTGAAGGGTCTAAACTACACTGTGTCCTCGTGTATACTGAAGGGTATAAGCTACACTGTATCCTCGTGTATACTGAAGGGTCTAAGCTACACTGTGTCCTCGTGTATACTGAAGGGTCTAAGCTACACTGTGTCCTCGTGTATACTGAAGGGTCTAAGCTACACTGTATCCTCGTGTATTCTGAAGGGTCTAAGCTACACTGTGTCCTCGTGTATACTGAAGGGTCTAAGCTACACTGTGTCCTCGTGTAAACTGAAGGGTCTAAGCTACACTGTGTCCTCGTGTATACTGAAGGGTCTAAGCTACACTGTGTCCTCGTGTATACTGAAGGGTATAAGCTACACTGTGTCCTCGTGTATACTGAAGGGTCTAAGCTACACTGTGTCCTCGTGTATACTGAAGGGTATAAGCTACACTGTGTCCTCGTGTATACTGAAGGGTATAAGCTACACTGTGTCCTCGTGTATACTGAAGGGTCTAAGCTACACTGTGTCCTCGTGTATACTGAAGGGTCTAAGCTACACTGTATCCTCGTGTATTCTGAAGGGTCTAAGCTACACTGTGTCCTCGTGTATACTGAAGGGTCTAAGCTACACTGTGTCCTCGTGTATACTGAAGGGTCTAAGATACACTGTGTCCTCGTGTATACTGAAGGGTCTAAGCTACACTGTGTCCTCGTGTATACTGAAGGGTATAAGCTACACTGTGTCCTCGTGTATACTGAAGGGTCTAAGCTACACTGTGTCCTCGTGTATACTGAAGGGTATAAGCTACACTGTGTCCTCGTGTATACTGAAGGGTATAAGCTACACTGTGTCCTCGTGTATACTGAAGGGTCTAAGCTACACTGTGTCCTCGTGTATACTGAAGGGTCTAAGCTACACTGTGTCCTCGTGTATACTGAAGGGTATAAGCTACACTGTGTCCTCGTGTATACTGAAGGGTATAAGCTACACTGTGTCCTCGTGTATACTGAAGGGTATAAGCTACACTGTGTCCTCGTGTATACTGAAGGGTCTAAGCTACACTGTGTCCTCGTGTATACTAAAGGGTATAAGCTACACTGTGTCCTCGTGTATACTGAAGGGTATAAGCTACACTGTATCCTCGTGTATACTGAAGGGTCTAAACTACACTGTGTCCTCGTGTATACTGAAGGGTATAAGCTACACTGTATCCTCGTGTATACTGAAGGGTCTAAACTACACTGTGTCCTCGTGTATACTGAAGGGTATAAGCTACACTGTGTCCTCGTGTATACTGAAGGGTATAAGCTACACTGTATCCTCGTGTATGCTGAAGGGTCTAAACTACACTGTGTCCTCGTGTATACTGAAGGGTATAAGCTACACTGTGTCCTCGTGTATACTGAAGGGTATAAGCTACACTGTATCCTCGTGTATACTGAAGGGTATAAGCTACACTGTATCCTCGTGTATACTGAAGGGTATAAGCTACACTGTATCCTCGTGTATACTGAAGGGTCTAAACTACACTGTGTCCTCGTGTATACTGAAGGGTATAAGCTACACTGTATCCTCGTGTATACTGAAGGGTCTAAACTACACTGTGTCCTCGTGTATACTGAAGGGTATAAGCTACACTGTATCCTCGTGTATACTGAAGGGTCTAAGCTACACTGTGTCCTCGTGTATACTGAAGGGTCTAAGCTACACTGTGTCCTCGTGTATACTGAAGGGTCTAAGCTACACTGTATCCTCGTGTATTCTGAAGGGTCTAAGCTACACTGTGTCCTCGTGTATACTGAAGGGTCTAAGCTACACTGTGTCCTCGTGTATACTGAAGGGTCTAAGCTACACTGTGTCCTCGTGTATACTGAAGGGTCTAAGCTACACTGTGTCCTCGTGTATACTGAAGGGTATAAGCTACACTGTGTCCTCGTGTATACTGAAGGGTATAAGCTACTCTGTGTCCTCGTGTATACTGAAGGGTATAAGCTACACTGTATCCTCGTGTATACTGAAGGGTCTAAGCTACACTGTGTCCTCGTGTATACTGAAGGGTATAAGCTACACTGTGTCCTCGTGTATACTGAAGGGTATAAGCTACACTGTGTCCTCGTGTATACTGAAGGGTATAAGCTACACTGTGTCCTCGTGTATACTGAAGGGTCTAAGCTACACTGTGTCCTCGTGTATACTGAAGGGTATAAGCTACACTGTGTCCTCGTGTATACTGAAGGGTATAAGCTACACTGTGTCCTCGTGTATACTGAAGGGTATAAGCTACACTGTGTCCTCTTGTATACTGAAGGGTCTAAGCTACACTGTGTCCTCGTGTATACTAAAGGGTATAAGCTACACTGTGTCCTCGTGCATACTGAAGGGTCTAAGCTACACTGTGTCCTCGTGTATACTGAAGGGTCTAAGCTACACTGTGTCCTCGTGTATACTGAAGGGTCTAAGCTACACTGTGTCCTCGTGTATACTGAAGGGTCTAAGCTGCACTGTATCCTCGTGTATACTGAAGGGTCTAAGCTACACTGTGTCCTCGTGTATACTGAAGGGTATAAGCTACACTGTATCCTCGTGTATACTGAAGGGTCTAAGCTACACTGTGTCCTCGTGTATATTGAAGGGTCTAAGCTACACTGTGTCCTCGTGTATACTGAAGGGTATAAGCTACACTGTGTCCTCGTGTATACTGGAGGGTCTAAGCTACACTGTGTCCTCGTGTATACTGAAGGGTATAAGCTACACTGTGTCTTCGTGTATACTGAAGGGTCTAAGCTACACTGTGTCCTCGTGTATACTGAAGGGTATAAGCTACACTGTATCCTCGTGTATACTGAAGGGTCTAAGCTACACTGTGTCCTCGTGTATATTGAAGGGTCTAAGCTACACTGTGTCCTCGTGTATACTGAAGGGTCTAAGCTACACTGTGTCCTCGTGTATACTGAAGGGTCTAAGCTGCACTGTATCCTCGTGTATACTGAAGGGTCTAAGCTACACTGTGTCCTCGTGTATACTGAAGGGTATAAGCTACACTGTATCCTCGTGTATACTGAAGGGTCTAAGCTACACTGTGTCCTCGTGTATACTGAAGGGTCTAAGCTACACTGTGTCCTCGTGTATACTGAAGGGTATAAGCTACACTGTGTCCTCGTGTATACTGGAGGGTCTAAGCTACACTGTGTCCTCGTGTATACTGAAGGGTATAAGCTACACTGTGTCTTCGTGTATACTGAAGGGTCTAAGCTACACTGTGTCCTCGTGTATACTGAAGGGTATAAGCTACACTGTATCCTCGTGTATACTGAAGGGTCTAAGCTACACTGTGTCCTCGTGTATACTGAAGGGTATAAGCTACACTGTGTCCTCGTGTATACTGAAGGGTATAAGCTACACTGTGTCCTCGTGTATACTGAAGGGTCTAAGCTACACTGTGTCCTCGTGTATACTGAAGGGTATAAGCTACACTGTAGCGTCCAGCACACACACATTTTACTGCTCACGAATTAACTACAAAATTAACATTGCTGTTTGTTTTATGCTATATATAACAACTTGGAAATTCACAGATACAAACCAAATTTGTCTTTTTTTATATGCATCTTTGAAAATTATTTTATTATATTGTAACAGCCAGTGAGCGAAATATATTGTAACAGCCAGTGAGCGAAATATATTGTAACAGCCAGTGAGCGAAATATATTGTAACAGCCAGTGAGCGAAATATATTGTAACAGCTAGTGAGCGAAATATATTGTAACAGCCAGTGAGCGAAATATATTGTAACAGCTAGTGAGTGAAATATATTGTAACAGCTAGTGAGCGAAATATATTGTAACAGCCAGTGAGCGAAATATATTGTAACAGCCAGTGAGCGAAATATATTGTAACAGCTAGTGAGCGAAATATATTGTAACAGCCAGTGAGCGAAATATATTGTAACAGCCAGTGAGCGAAATATATTGTAACAGCCAGTGAGCGAAATATATTGTAACAGCTAGTGAGCGAAATATATTGTAACAGCCAGTGAGCGAAATATATTGTAACAGCTAGTGAGCGAAATATATTGTAACAGCCTGTGAGCGAAATATATTGTAACAGCCAGTGAGCGAAATATATTGTAACAGCCAGTGAGCGAAATATATTGTAACAGCCAGTGAGCGAAATATATTGTAACAGCCAGTGAGCGAAATATATTGTAACAGCTAGTGAGCGAAATATATTGTAACAGCTAGTGAGCGAAATATATTGTAACAGCCAGTGAGCGAAATATATTGTAACAGCCAGTGAGCGAAATATATTGTAACAGCCTGTGAGCGAAATATATTGTAACAGCTAGTGAGCGAAATATATTGTAACAGCTAGTGAGCGAAATATATTGTAACAGCCAGTGAGCGAAATATATTGTAACAGCCAGTGAGCGAAATATATTGTAACAGCCAGTGAGCGAAATATATTGTAACAGCCAGTGAGCGAAATATATTGTAACAGCCAGTGAGCGAAATATATTGTAACAGCCAGTGAGCGAAATATATTGTAACAGCCAGTGAGCGAAATATATTGTAACAGCTAGTGAGCGAAATATA
>NC_091299.1:2548109-2583109 GCF_038502225.1 Cherax quadricarinatus
TGCTGAGCTCTCCCACCTCAGACTGACAGATTTTAACATGTAGTTCAGCCTGTCATTGTCTTGCTGAGCTCTCCCACCTCAGACTGACAGATTTTAACATATAGTCCAGCCTGTCATTGTCTTGCTGAGCTCTCCCACCTCAGACTGACAGATTTTAACATGTAGTCCAGCCTGTCATTGTCTTGCTGAGCTCTCCCACCTCAGACTGACAGATTTTAACATGTAGTCCAGCCTGTCATTGTCTTGCTGAGCTCTCCCACCTCAGGCTGACAGATTTTAACATGTAGTTCAGCCTGTCATTGTCTTGCTGAGCTCTCTCAGACTGACAGATTTTAACATGTGTTCAGCCTGTCACTGAGCTCTCCACCTCAGACTGACAGATTTTAACATGTAGTTCAGCCTGTCATTGTCTTGCTGAGCTCTCCCACCTCAGACTGACAGATTTTAATATGTAGTCCAGCCTGTCATTGTCTTGCTGAGCTCTCCCACCTCAGACTGACAGATTTTAACATGTAGTCCAGCCTGTCATTGTCTTGCTGAGCTCTCCCACCTCAGACTGACAGATTTTAACATGTAGTCCAGCCTGTCATTGTCTTGCTGAGCTCTCCCACCTCAGACTGACAGATTTTAACATGTAGTTCAGCCTGTCATTGTCTTGCTGAGCTCTCCCACCTCAGACTGACAGATTTTAACATGTAGTTCAGCCTGTCATTGTCTTGCTGAACTCTCCCACCTCAGACTGACAGATTTTAACATGTAGTTCAGCCTGTCATTGTCTTGCTGAGCTCTCCCACCTCAGACTGACAGATTTTAACATGTAGTTCAGCCTGTCATTGTCTTGCTGAGCTCTCCCACCTCAGACTGACAGATTTTAACATGTAGTTCAGCCTGTCATTGTCTTGTTGAGCTCTCCCACCTGACTGACAGATTTTAACATGTAGTTCAGCCTGTCATTGTCTTGCTGAACTCTCCCACCTCAGACTGACAGATTTTTTAGTCCAGCCTGTCATTGTCTTGCTGAGCTCTCCCACATCAGACTCAGCCTGTCATTGTCTTGCTGAGCTCTCCCACCTCAGACTGACAGATTTTAACATATAGTTCAGCCTGTCATTGTCTTGCTGAGCTCTCCCACCTCAGACTGACAGATTTTAACATGCAGTTCAGCCTGTGTGATGGAGCCCAGATAAACACTTCTTCATTATATAACTATGACGTAGGAAACAGCGTAGGGGTAGGCTACTCATGTATATAATTTTTGCTAAAATTAAAAAAGAAAATACCAGAAATTGTAATAACTGTTTAAAATTTACTATTTGTGGTTGTGTTTAGGTTCCCATAGGTTTATCTGACCTTATTCACTCAGCTATGAAATACATTTAAAATACCATATTTCCACGTGATAAACATTATAAACACACGAGTACCATCAGCCAGCCCTCAGGAAGACCCTCAGATCACTATCACCATTTAAGTCCCTGAGGCGTGAGCGGCCACACCCAGCCTAACGCAAAAGGCCTTCCACCAAAACAAAAAACGCTCGTGTGGCATTAATGAGCCGATCCATCAATTTGTCGTGTCTAGCGTAATTTATCAGGCCAAACCTTGGCTTGTTGAGGCATCAGCTCTTCTGCTTATAAACTCCCATCACGGCCGCCCCCATCAGTATTCATACAAACATGGCATATAAATTTGAGTCCGATTGGAGGATTTGCCTTGATTGAATTGATTTGTATATATTGGGTATGTGTGTGCGTGTCATATTGGTTCTCCGTCATCCCGCTTAACCCCCGTGTTCGTGTCTGTTTTTTATATTGATAAAGCTTAGCTCAGCTATAGCTCAAGCCGGATTTGGCAGCGTGTTCTATGATATTGCTGTATATATTAAACAAATTATTATTATACTCGCCCGAGGCAGCGCTCAATCCACAGGGGTTATACAACGCCTGTGAGAATAGCAGATAATTAGGGTTGTTCAGAGGAAGAGAGGAGAATAGGTTAAATTTCTTGAAGGGTAGCTGAGCGAATATGCTCGACGTGTCTCGACTTTGATGAAAGCATTCTTGCTAGATTCTTTTTTTTTATACTGAGCAACGACGCAAGACAAATGCAGTTTAATGTAATCTTTATTGGCATCGTTTTGCCCAAAGTGTGGGATTTATCAAGTCATACAGAGACTTGCTAAAGCCCATCAGTCTTACTTCACCCTCTCGTCGGTATCTCCCACCATTACTTACCCAGAGACGCAGGTCACCAAAACAAGCGTTGATCTGGAGGAGCAAAAATGCTAGTAGTCTATACTTGTGCCTTCACATACCTAGGGATGCTCCAGACCAATTTTTCACTATCAACAAGGGCTTGTACATTTTAACTTTCTTTATAGTTATCTGTAATAACTGTCAGACAGCTGAGTGTATAACTTTCTTTCACGTCAAGGGAATTTGTCTTAAATTAAAAGTTAGTTTTGACGAAGGTATCTAGTATAACCTGGTCTCTCTCTCTCTCTCTCTCTCTCTCTCTCTCTCTCTCTCTCTCTCTCTCTCTCTCTCTCTCTCTCTCTCTCTCTTCGTTGTTCGCTGGTACGGGTTTAACTTGCCTAAATAATTCCCGTGTTATTGTTTCCAGTGTATATTCCTGGATCATTTTCCCTGTGTAGTCAAGCTACAGTTTTGCATTCTTGGCAGCTATTTTCTCGCTATGTCAGAGACGTTCATAGGCACTTGGTGCTCTGTTATACTATTAAGACAACGTTTCGCCCTTCCTTCTCCCCCCTCAGTAGAGGGTTATAAAGGTTGGTTACTGAGCGAGACGTTGTATTGGTCATCTTGTCGGTACACACACATAAACACACACTCACACACACACACACTCACACACACACACACACACACACACACACACACACAATCACACACACACACACACACACACACACACACACACACACACACACACACACACAGGAGCTGAGTGTCGACCCCTGCAACCACAATTAGGTGAGTACAGAGAAAGTACAAAGGTTTGCAACAAGGCTAGTCCCAGAGCTCAAGGGAATGTCGTACGAGGAAAGGTTAAGGGAAATCGGACTGACGACACTAGAGGACAGAAGGGTCAGGGGAGACATAACAACATACAAGATACTGCGGGGAATAGACAAGGTGGACAGAGACAGGATGTTCCAGAGAGGGGACACAGGGACAAGGGGTCACTACCGGAAGCTGAAGACTCAGACGAGTCACAGGGACGTTAGGAAGTATTTCTTCAGTCATAGAGTTGTCAGCAAGTTGCCTAGCAAGTGAAGTAGTGGAGGCAGGAACCATACATAGTTTTAAGAAGAGGTATGACAAAGCTCAGGAAGCAGAGAGAGAGAGAGAACCCAGTAGCGATCAGTGAAGAGGCGGGGCCAGGAGCTGAGTCTCGACCCCTGCAACCACAATTAGGTGAGTACAATTAGGTGAGTACACACACACTCACACACACACACACACACACACACACACACACACACACACACACACACACACACACACACACACACACACACACACACACACACACACACACACACACACACTCACACACACACACTCACACACACACACACACACACACACACACACACACACACACACACACACACACACACACACACACACACACACACACACACACACACACACACACACACACACACACACACACACACACATTATACCCCCTAAAACCAATTGTATTCTCTCACACCTAACCATGTACGTGAATTTTAAAGCGAGTTCTTTTCTTTGGCTATAACTCACAATTTTTCATGATCCGTGACAATCGCTCACTGTCATTGTGTGTGACATCACCTTCTCTGACATCTCACCATTTCATTTCTCACTATGACTCGCCGTGCTCACCACCTCTAGATTTTCCACCGTCTCAGCTCCAGCAACCAGCACGCAACAAAATGATTTGCAGAGATTATTCCAAATTAAGAACTTAAAGAAGATTATTCGTCTTGAAGGGGCCTTCCTTTTTTTTCAGTGCTCCAGCGAGCACCACAAGACGGAACATCGCGCACATAAGGACTCGTACACGAATAGGTAAAACTGGTCAGTTAGCAAGAACTCGTTTAAATTAAGTTCTTTATTTTATTTTATACGTTTAAAGATTTTTTTTTCATTTATATTAATGTAAAAATTAATAATTTTGTACCAAAAGAACCTTAGAAAACTTGCCTAACCTTATTATAACAAGCACAATTTAATTTAGCCTAATCCAACTAAATATATTTTAGTAAAATTTATAATAATTTAATAATACACAAACACAATTAAATATATTTTTTTCGTTAAGTTCAGAATGATTTTTGTGAAATTATTACATACAAAAATTTTCGCTTGCCTTATTCGGCAAAAACAGCGTTGCTATTTAAGCAAACATCGCAAGTTTTACCTATTCGACACGATATATACGCGTATACAAACACGTACACAAGCATGCACACCACCACCATATCTGGAGAGGGTTTAGGGGGTCAACGCCCCCGCGGCTCGGTCTGAGACCAGGCCTCATGGTGGATCAGGGTCTGATCAACCAGGCTGTTACTGCTGGCCGCACGCAAGCTGACGTACGAGCCACAGCCCGGCTGGTCAGGTACTGACTTAAGGTGCTTCTCCAGTGCCTTCTTGAAGACAGCCAGGGGTCTATTGGTAATTCCCCTTATGTATGCTGGGAGGCAGTTCAACAGTCTTGGATCCCGGACACTTATTGTGTTATCTCTCAGTGTACTCGTGGCGCCCCTGCTTTTCATTGGGGGAAAATTGCATCTCCTGCCGAGTCTTTTGCTTTCATAGGGAGTGATTTTCGTATGCAAGTTTGGTACTAATCCCTCTAGGATTTTCCAAGTGTATGTTATCATGTACCTCTCTCGCCTGCGTTCCAGGGAATACAAATTTAGGGACTTCGACCGTTCCCAGTAATATAGGTGCCTTATCGTACTTATGTGTTCCGTGAAAGTTCTTAGTACACTCTCCAGGTAAGCAATTTCGCCTGCCTTGAAGGGGGCAGTTAGTGTACAGCAGTATTCCAGTCTAGTGAGCACAAGCGATTTGAAAAGAATCATCATGGGCTTGGCATCCCTAGTTTTGAATGTTCTCATTATCCATCCTATCGTTTTCCTAGCAGATGAGGTAGATACATTGTTGTGGTCTCTGGAGGCGAGATCCTCTGACATTATCACTCCCAGGTCCTTCACATTACTTTTTCGCTCTATTGTATATTCAGAATTTGTTGTATACCATGATACAGTTTTAATTTCCTCAAGTTTTCCATATCTGAGTAGTTGAAATTTCTCTTCATTGAACTTCATATTGTGTTGAGTGGCCCATTTGAAAATTTGGTTGATGTCCGCTTGAAATCTTGCGGTGTCTTCGATGGAGGTCACTATCATGGCAATCAGGGTGTTTATGTCAGATATGAGGATGAGGAATAGGATGGGAACGAGTACTGTGTTCTGGGGAACAGAGCTTTTCCCTGTAGCTGCCTCAAACTTTACTCTGTATACTATTACCCTTTGTGTTCTATTTGCCAGGAAGCTATATATCCATCCACCAGCATCACCACCATCAGCACCACCACCACCACCACCACCATCACAACAACCAGAGAGTCGTTGCAGAAAAACATTGAAATCCGCGACACCAGCTCTCTCACTGTGCCTCGTCTAGCCTTGTTGTGTTTCCTGTAAGACAATCCAGAGGAACGTAAACATTAAGTCTTGAATTGATTTTCCGAATTCTTGTCTGCCATTTTCTGGCTATGTGTTGTCGTTTTTAAGTTATTTTTCCTGATATAGGCTGCTGTACCAATGTTTTTGTCTTTATTTTTATTTTGACACGGAAAATATTGTACCAATTTTTCTGTCGTCTTTATTTTTTTCTGACACTGAGGCTGTTGTACCAATGTTTTCTATCGTCTTTTTTTCCGACACTGAGGCTGTTGTACCAATGTTTTCTATCGTCTTTTTTTCCGACACTGAGGCTGTTGTACTAATGTTTTCTATCGTCTTTTTTCCTACACTGAGGCTGTTGTACCAATGTTTTCTATCGTCTTTTTTCTGACACTGAGGCTGTTGTACCAATGTTTTCTATCGTCTTTTTTCCTACACTGAGGCTGTTGTACCAATGTTTTCTATCGTCTTTTTTTCCGACACTGAGGCTGTTGTACCAATGTTTTCTATCGTCTTTTCTCCTACACTGAGGCTGTTGTACCAATATTTTCTATCGTCTTTTTTTCCGACACTGAGGCTGTTGTACCAATGTTTTCTATCGTCTTTTTTTCCGACACTGAGGCTGTTGTACCAATATTTTCTATCGTCTTTTTTTCCGACACTGAGGCTGTTGTACCAATGTTTTCTATCGTCTTTTTTCTGACACTGAGGCTGTTGTACCAATGTTTTCTATCGTCTTTTTTCTGACACTGAGGCTGTTGTACCAATGTTTTCTATCGTCTTTTTTCTGACACTGAGGCTGTTGTACCAATGTTTTCTGTCGTCTTTTTTCTGACACTGAGGCTGTTGTACCAATGTTTTCTATCGTCTTTTTTCTGACACTGAGGCTGTTGTACCAATGTTTTCCGCAACAAGCTTATATACTGATAAGATTACATCTCGGTTCTATCTCGAGTAAATAACATCTTAATAAGACTTCTGATTTTTTTTAACCTTTCTATCTATCACTTAACGTCTACCGTTCTTTTATTTCTGCAGTCAGTGGCTCTCAGAATTTTCATTCAGACTGAAAGGCGCGAGGACGCACTCAGAAGGATTGTTTCTATAGATAAGAATTATAGACGTATTACTTAGGGAACAACAGTCTTAGGTAATTTATAATGCAAGTATAAGGGCTCATTTCAGGTGTCCCTAGCAGGCATGGACCCCAGGGGAAGACAGCCCAGGCATGGATTCCAGGGGAAGACAGCCCAGGCATGGACCCCAGGGGAAGACAGCCCTGCCTCCGCCCCCACCTAAACCACACCCCCTGACGACCACCGGTACCTAGTACTTCATTCAACACCTACTTAATATGAATTACCCTCTCGCCTACTCCTTCCTACCACTTACAACTACAGATCCTCAAATCCGCTGGCTCCTTCACCTACCAGCGATCTCAATTATTCAAAACTAATTTGATTTTCCAAGAGGTTTTTGAGCGAGCTAAATTTGTTTGCCTAACGTTCTAGATTGCTCATTATGAGCAGGCGTCTCAGACACTCTTTGTGAAGCCCCTAACATCATCGACTTGGGCCATTACGACAAGTTTCCCTTCACTAGCCCGGCCAACCAACTAGTCAACCAGCCAGCTAGCCAGCCAGCCAGCCAGCCAGCCAGGGTGGAACGATGGTGGTGGCGGCTGAATAGTATAGTAGTAGTAGTAACAGTAATGGAAATAATAGTAGTAGTGGTAAAATTAATAGTGATAGTAGTAGCGGCAATAAAATTAAGTTTTAGTAGCAATAATGGTAGTAGTAGTAACAGGAGTACTGATGGTGCGCTGCTGTTATTCTGTTAAGGATTTTTCGCTCTGAAGAATCAACTAGCAACATTACATTTAGGACCAAGTTATAGCGTCAGGTTTCCACCAGCCTTGAGAAATGCTGAATATGGGTCGTGGTGCTCTCATAAAGTAGAGATTTTTTTTTCATTTATACACACAATTTGCACTATTTAATCTGTACAGTATATAATTTGTACAGACGCAGAACCTCGGCTAACGCTACGTGGTTCTGAACATGCCGGTTCGTTTCTTGAAGCCGCTGGTTCCACAGTCATCTGTTTTACCGATGTTTCGGGGGCACAATTTTGGTACAGAGTTGGTCTTAGCGTTTATCAACTGAGGGCGTAACTGATTCCTGGCCTATGGGGCTCCATCATCCCTATTCTTGAAGCTGTGCATGTAGTTTGTCTCCCTCCACTTTAACTAGTGTATTCCACTTCACTACTTCATAACTTCCCTGTGGTTCATTAGCATCTCTGACTGGCTTAAGTTGCTGTTCCCTGGCTTAAATTACTAGCATCTCAAACCACCTCTGCAGTTTTTAGTTTCTTGAGGTGCTTTACCAGGCGAGGGTTCCAAACTGGTGCTGCACACTTAGGCATGACATATGCCGTATATAGGGTCGTTCGCGTGTGCTTGCGTGCGTGCGTGCGTGCGTGTGTGTGTGTGTGTGTGTGTGTGTGTGTGTGTGTGTGTGTGTGTGTGTGTGTGTGTGTGTATGTGTGTACTCGCCTATTTGTGATTGCAGGGGTCGATTCATAACTCCTCTGTGTGTGTGTGTGTATTGCGATTGAATGCGAGTTTTTATCGCATGCAGCGCTGAATAACCAGGATATTTGCGACCTGGTTGGGTTGTTACGACGAGCTTTGCTGGCTATGGCTGCACACTGGTAACGAGTTTGAAGCAAATTAGAAACAAAGCCTATCTTACCAAAGGGTTAATAGAAATAGAGAGAGAGAGAGAGAGAGAGAGAGAGAGAGAGAGAGAGAGAGAGAGAGACCAAATTTATGACGGCATCGTTTTACATGGGAAAAAATAGGGGAATGTTAAAATTCGCCGAGCATAAAACCCAGGTAGTTTATTCAGAGCAAGGACTAATGAAGGCTCGATTCTCCGTCTGCTTGCAGCGAAACAGATGGGTTATTTACCTTTATTTAGCTCAATTATTAATACTGAATGTAAGATTTAAGAGAAAGACCGTACTACGTACATGAGCAAGATGTGAGAGTAATATTGTAGTGGCTGTGATGGTGCGAAGACTGATGGTGATGATAGTGTTAGTGCTGATGGTGCAGTGATGATGGTGCGGTGATGATGGTGTAGTGATGATGGTGCGGTGATGATGGTGCGGTGATGATGGTGTAGTGATGATGGTGCAGTGATGATAGTGTTAGTGCTGATGGTGCAGTGATGATGGTGCGGTGATGATAGTGTTAGTGCTGATGGTGCAGTGATGATGGTGCGGTGATGATAGTGTTAGTGCTGATGGTGCAGTGATGATGGTGCGGTGATGATAGTGTTAGTGCTGATGGTGCAGTGATGATGGTGCAGTGATGATGGTGCAGTGCTGGTGATGCAATGATGATGGTGCAGTACTGATGATGGTGCAGTGCTGATGATGGTGCAGTGCTGATGATGGTGCAGTGCTGATGATGGTGCAGTGCTGATGATGCAGGCAGTGATGGTGCAAACAGTGCTGGTGATTGGACAAACAATGCAGTTGACAATGAGGCTAGCAGTGCACAGTCATGACAGGTGGTAATGACACTATCATAACAAGTGGTAATGACACTATCATAACAGGTGGTAATGACACTATCATAACAGGTGATAATGACACTATCATAACAGGTGGTAATGACACTATCATAACAGGTGGTAATGACACTATCATAACAGGTGGTAATGACACTATCATAACAGGTGATAATGACACTATCATAACAGGTGGTAATGACACTATCATAACAGGTGGTAATGACACTTTCATAACAGGTGGTAATGACACTATCATAACAGGTGATAATGACACTATCATAACAGGTGGTAATGACACTATCATAACAGGTGTTAATGACACTATCATAACAGGTGGTAATGACACTATCATAACAGGTGATAATGACACTATCATAACAGGTGGTAATGACACTATCATAACAGGTGGTAATGACACTATCATAACAGGTGGTAATGACACTATCATGACAGGTGGTAATGACACTATCATAACAGGTGGTAATGACACTATCATAACAGGTGGTAATGACACTATCATAACAGGTGGTAATGACACTATCATAACAGGTGGTAATGACACTATCATAACAGGTGGTAATGACACTATCATAACAAGTGGTAATGACACTATCATGACAGGTGGTAATGACACTATCATAACAGGTGGTAATGACACTATCATAACAGGTGGTAATGACACTATCATAACAGGTGATAATGACACTATCATAACAGGTGGTAATGACACTATCATAACAGGTGGTAATGACACTATCATAACAGGTGGTAATGACACTATCATGACAGGTGGTAATGACACTATCATAACAGGTGGTAATGACACTATCATGACAGGTGGTAATGACACTATCATAACAGGTGGTAATGACACTATCATAACAGGTGGTAATGACACTATCATAACAGGTGGTAATGACACTATCATAACAGGTGGTAATGACACTATCATAACAGGTGGTAATGACACTATCATAACAAGTGGTAATGACACTATCATGACATGTGGTAATGACACTATCATAACAGGTGGTAATAACACTATCATGACAGGTGGTAATGACACTATCATGACAGGTGGTAATGACACTATCATAACAGGTGGTAATGACACTATCATAACAGGTGGTAATGACACTATCATAACAGGTGGTAATGACACTATCATAACAGGTGATAATGACTATCATAACAGGTGGTAATGACACTATCATAACAGGTGGTAATGACACTATCATAACAGGTGGTAATGACACTATCATAACAGGTGGTAATGACACTATCATAACAGGTGATAATGACACTATCATAACAGGTGGTAATGACACTATCATAACAGGTGATAATGACACTATCATAACAGGTGATAATGACACTATCATGACAGGTGGTAATGACACTATCATAACAGGTGATAATGACACTATCATAACAGGTGGTAATAACACTATCATGACAGGTGGTAATGACACTATCATAACAGGTGATAATGACACTATCATAACAGGTGATAATGACACTATCATGACAGGTGATAATGACACTATCATAACAGGTGGTAATAACACTATCATAACAAGTGGTAATGACACTATCATGACAGGTGGTAATAACACTATCATGACAGGTGGTAATAACACTATCATGACAGGTGGTAATGACACTATCATAACAGGCGATAATGACACTATCATAACAGGTGGTAATAACACTATCATAACAGGTGGTAATAACACTATCATGACAGGTGGTAATAACACTATCATGACAGGTGGTAATAACACTATCATGACAGGTGGTAATAACACTATCATGACAGGTGGTAATAACACTATCATGACAGGTGGTAATGACACTATCATAACAGGTGATAATGACACCATCATAACAGGTGGTAATGACACTATCATAACAGGTGGTAATGACACTATCATAACAGGTGGTAATGACACTATCATAACAGGTGGTAATGACACTATCATAACAGGTGATAATGACACTATCATAACAGGTGGTAATGACACTATCATAAAAGGTGATAATGACACTATCATAACAGGTGGTAATGACACTATCATAACAGGTGGTAATGACACTATCATAACAGGTGGTAATGACACTATCATAACAAGTGGTAATGACACTATCATAACAGGTGATAATGACACTATCATAACAAGTGGTAATGACACTATCATAACAGGTGATAATGACACTATCATAACAGGTGATAATGACACTATCATAACAGGTGGTAATGACACTATCATAACAGGTGGTAATGACACTATCATAACAGGTGGTAATGACACTATTATAACAGGTGGTAATGACACTATCATAACAGGTGGTAATGACACTATCATAACAGGTGATAATGACACTATCATAACAAGTGGTAATGACACTATCATAACAGGTGATAATGACACTATCATAACAAGTGGTAATAACACTATCATAACAGGTGATAATGACACTATCATAACAGGTGATAATGACACTATCATAACAAGTGGTAATAACACTATCATAACAGGTGATAATGACACTATCATAACAGGTGGTAATGACACTATCATAACACGTGGTAATAACACTATCATAACAGGTGATAATGACACTATCATAACAGGTGATAATGACACTATCATAACAGGTGGTAATGACACTATCATAACAGGTGGTAATGACACTATCATAACAGGTGGTAATGACACTATCATAACAGGTGATAATGACACTATCATAACAGGTGGTAATGACACTATCATAACACGTGGTAATAACACTATCATAACAGGTGATAATGACACTATCATAACAGGTGATAATGACACTATCATAACAGGTGGTAATGACACTATCATAACAGGTGGTAATGACACTATCATAACAGGTGGTAATGACACTATCATAACAGGTGATAATGACACTATCATAACAGGTGGTAATGACACTATCATAACAGGTGATAATGACACTATCATAACAGGTGGTAATGACACTATCATAACAGGTGGTAATGACACTTTCATAACAGGTGGTAATGACACTATCATAACAGGTGATAATGACACTATCATAACAGGTGGTAATGACACTATCATAACAGGTGGTAATGACACTATCATAACAGGTGGTAATGACACTATCATAACAGGTGATAATGACACTATCATAACAGGTGGTAATGACACTATCATAACAGGTGGTAATGACACTATCATAACAGGTGGTAATGACACTATCATGACAGGTGGTAATGACACTATCATAACAGGTGGTAATGACACTATCATAACAGGTGGTAATGACACTATCATAACAGGTGGTAATGACACTATCATAACAGGTGGTAATGACACTATCATAACAGGTGGTAATGACACTATCATAACAAGTGGTAATGACACTATCATGACAGGTGGTAATGACACTATCATAACAGGTGGTAATGACACTATCATAACAGGTGGTAATGACACTATCATAACAGGTGATAATGACACTATCATAACAGGTGGTAATGACACTATCATAACAGGTGGTAATGACACTATCATAACAGGTGGTAATAACACTATCATGACAGGTGGTAATGACACTATCATAACAGGTGGTAATAACACTATCATGACAGGTGGTAATGACACTATCATAACAGGTGGTAATAACACTATCATAACAGGTGGTAATGACACTATCATAACAGGTGGTAATGACACTATCATAACAGGTGGTAATGACACTATCATAACAGGTGGTAATGACACTATCATAACAGGTGGTAATAACACTATCATGACAGGTGGTAATAACACTATCATAACAGGTGGTAATAACACTATCATGACAGGTGGTAATAACACTATCATGACAGGTGGTAATAACACTATCATGACAGGTGGTAATGACACTATCATAACAGGCGATAATGACACTATCATAACAGGTGGTAATAACACTATCATAACAGGTGATAATGACTATCATAACAGGTGGTAATGACACTATCATAACAGGTGGTAATGACACTATCATAACAGGTGGTAATGACACTATCATAACAGGTGGTAATGACACTATCATAACAGGTGATAATGACACTATCATAACAGGTGGTAATGACACTATCATAACAGGTGATAATGACACTATCATAACAGGTGGTAATGACACTATCATAACAGGTGGTAATGACACTATCATAACAGGTGATAATGACACTATCATAACAGGTGGTAATAACACTATCATGACAGGTGGTAATGACACTATCATGACAGGTGGTAATGACACTATCATAACAGGTGGTAATGACACTATCATGACAGGTGATAATGACACTATCATAACAGGTGATAATGACACTATCATAACAAGTGGTAATGACACTATCATGACAGGTGGTAATGACACTATCATAACAGGTGGTAATGACACTATCATAACAGGTGGTAATGACACTATCATAACAGGTGATAATGACACTATCATAACAGGTGGTAATGACACTATCATAACAGGTGGTAATAACACTATCATGACAGGTGGTAATGACACTATCATGACAGGTGGTAATGACACTATCATAACAGGTGGTAATGACACTATCATAACAGGTGGTAATGACACTATCATAACAGGTGGTAATGACACTATCATAACAGGTGATAATGACACTATCATAACAGGTGGTAATGACACTATCATAACAGGTGGTAATGACACTATCATAACAGGTGGTAATGACACTATCATAACAGGTGGTAATGACACTATCATAACAGGTGATAATGACACTATCATAACAGGTGGTAATGACACTATCATAACAGGTGATAATGACACTATCATAACAGGTGGTAATGACACTATCATAACAGGTGGTAATGACACTATCATAACAGGTGGTAATGACACTATCATAACAAGTGGTAATGACACTATCATAACAGGTGATAATGACACTATCATAACAAGTGGTAATGACACTATCATAACAGGTGATAATGACACTATCATAACAGGTGATAATGACACTATCATAACAGGTGGTAATGACACTATCATAACAGGTGGTAATGACACTATCATAACAGGTGGTAATGACACTATTATAACAGGTGGTAATGACACTATCATAACAGGTGGTAATGACACTATCATAACAGGTGATAATGACACTATCATAACAAGTGGTAATGACACTATCATAACAGGTGATAATGACACTATCATAACAAGTGGTAATAACACTATCATAACAGGTGATAATGACACTATCATAACAGGTGATAATGACACTATCATAACAGGTGGTAATAACACTATCATAACAGGTGATAATGACACTATCATAACAGGTGATAATGACACTATCATAACAGGTGGTAATGACACTATCATAACAGGTGGTAATAACACTATCATAACAGGTGATAATGACACTATCATAACAGGTGGTAATGACACTATCATAACACGTGGTAATAACACTATCATAACAGGTGATAATGACACTATCATAACAGGTGGTAATGACACTATCATAACACGTGGTAATAACACTATCATAACAGGTGATAATGACACTATCATAACAGGTGATAATGACACTATCATAACAGGTGGTAATGACACTATCATAACAGGTGGTAATGACACTATCATAACAGGTGGTAATGACACTATCATAACAGGTGATAATGACACTATCATAACAGGTGGTAATGACACTATCATAACAGGTGGTAATGACACTATCATAACAAGTGGTAATGACACTATCATAACAAGTGGTAATGACACTATCATAACAGGTGATAATGACACTATCATAACAAGTGGTAATAACACTATCATAACCACTACCACCACTTCTGGTGGTAGTGGTTATGAAATCTTGAGGTCCATGGTTCGATCCCCGGTACGGGGGGCAACATTAGGACGTGTTTCCTTAAGACACCTGCTGCCAGTGTTCACCTAGCAGTAAAATAGGTACCTGGGTGTTAGCTGGCTGGTGTGGGTCGCATTCTGGAGTTTACCTGGAGTTTACCTGGAGAGGGTTTCAGGGGTCAACGCCCCCGCGGCTCGGTCTGAGACCAGGCCTCATGGTGGATCAGGGTCTGATCAACCAGGCTGTTACTGCTAGCCGCACTCAAGCTGGCGTGCGAACCACAGCCCGGTTGGTCGGGTACTGACTTTAGGTCCCTGTCCAGTGCCTTCTTGAAGACAGTCAGGGGTCTATTGGTAATCCCCCTTATGTATGCTGGGAGGCAGTTGAACAGTCTTGGGGACAAAATTGATCAAATTTGCAGGAAACGCTCTGCATAACCAGGGGCTTTCTATACAGTAGGTCACTGATGTCAGCTATGGTCTGTATACGTTGTACCTGAAGAAATAAAGATTATTATTATTATTATTATTATTATTATTATTATTATTATTATTATTATTATTATTATTATTATTATTATTATTATATACCAGTAAGAGACTTGACACCACCTGAGTGTAGGTGCTCTGATGGGTCTCTTGAGTGTTGCTAATGCAGGTATCGGCGAGGAATCTTCCTTGCAACACTGCACGTGCAACAAGGATCAACTTGGAGCCGCTACAGAAAAAAAGGTTCCATTTGCAGGATCGGAGAGAATCTTGACTTGAGCGACGTAATCACAGTGACGATCCACTAGTAGCGAACACCAGCTGTGGGAGGAACTGGGAGTAGTGGTGTAGATAGTAGTAGTGGTGGTAGATAGTGGTAGTGGTGGTTGATAGTGGCAGTGGTGGTTGATAGTGATAGTGGTGGTTGATAGTGGTAGTGGTGGTTGATAGTGGCAGTGGTGGTTGATAGTGGTAGTGGTGGTTGATAGTGGTAGTGGTGGTTGATAGTGGTAGTGGTGGTAGAGAGTGGTAGTGGTGGTAGATAGTTGTATTGGTGGTAGATAGTGGTAGTGGTGGTAGATAGTGGTAGTGGGGGTAGAGAGTTGTAGTGGTGGTAAATAGTTGTAGTGGTGGTAGATAGTGGTAGTGGTGTAGATAGTGGTAGTGGTGTAGATAGTGATAGTGGTGGTAGATAGTGATAGTGGTGGTAGATAGTGGTAGTGGTGTAGATAGTGATAGTGGTGGTAGATAGTGGTAGTGGTGTAGATGGTGATAGTGGTGGTAGATAGTGATAGTGGTGGTAGATAGTGGTAGTGGTGGTAGATAGTGGTAGTGGTGTAGATAGTGGTAGTGGTGGTAGATAGTGATAGTGGTGGTAGATAGTGATAGTGGTGTAGATAGTGGTAGTGGTGGTACATAGTGATAGTGGTGGTAGATAGTGGTAGTGGTGTAGATAGTGGTAGTGGTGGTAGATAGTGATAGTGGTGGTAGATAGTGATAGTGGTGTAGATAGTGGTAGTGGTGGTACATAGTGATAGTGGTGGTAGATAGTGGTAGTGGTGTAGATAGTGATAGTGGTGGTAGATAGTGGTAGTGGTGGTAGATAGTGGTAGTGGTGTAGATAGTGGTAGTGGTGGTAGATAGTGATAGTGGTGGTAGATAGTGATAGTGGTGTAGATAGTAGTAGTGGTGGTACATAGTGATAGTTGTGGTAGATAGTGGTAGTGGTGGTAGATAGTGGTAGTGGTGTAGATAGTGGTAGTGGTAGTAGCTGTATAGATGCTTGTAATTGCGTCACTGGTGGTTAATGTTAATGGGAGGTGTTTGAAACACCTCACCTTACTGTTATATACAGTGCAGCCACTCCATTGTTCCTCCCTGGATAACGTCATCCCTCCCTGGATAACGTCATCCCTCCCTGGATAACGTCATCCCTCCCTGGATAACATCATCCCTCCCTGGATAACGTCATCCCTCCCTGGATAACATAATCCCTCCCTGGATAACAACATCCCTCCCTGGATAACATCATCCCTCCCTGGATAACAAATAGTCAAACTGGCACATACAAAACCCAAGTTTAATGCAAAAAAAAATATACTTCCAATTAAGATACATCAGTGCTTGAGGGTTTGAAGCCGACCAGAAGCATCATTCTCTAGTTTTTTCACATGAAGATTAATCTATTTTAATAAAACTGGCAATTTAAAAATCACACATCTCAGCGTGTTCGCTGTTAATAATAACGTATCAACACGTGGATATCTTTATTAAGGAAACGTTTCGCCCCTCAGTGGTTTCATCAGTCCAATACAAAGAAGAATTGTGAAGATCAGAAGGATCTTGGAATCTTGCCTAAATCTATAGTCATGACTTGCTTCCACCTGTATATTTGCCCACTGTTGCACCTCACCTGTCTACAGTATATAAGCCACTAAGCGCATATTCTATAGTCTTATTAAGATTGATGGACTACCTGGAGTCTACCTGGAGGGTATTCCGGGGATCAATACCCCCGCGGCCCGGTCCACGACCAGGCCTTCCAGTGGATCAGTGCCTGATCAGCCAGGCTGTTACTGCTGGCCGCACATAGTCCAAGGTACGAACCACAACCCGGCTGATCCGGCACCGACTTTAAGTATCTGTCCAGCTCCCTCTTGAAGGCAGCCAGGGGCCTATTGGTAATTCACCTTATGCATGGTGGGAGGCTGTTGAGCAATCTTGGGTCCCGGACACTTATGGTGCTTTTTCTTAATGTGCCAATGGCTCCTCTACTTTTCAATGGGGGTATTTTGCATCGCCTGCCCAGTCTTTTACTTTCGTACGGAGTGATTCCTGTGTGCAGATTAGGGACCATTCCTTCTAGAATTTTCCAAGTGTAGATTATGATATATCTCTCTCGTCTGCGTTCCAGCGAGTACAAGTCAAGTGTTTCCAAGCGTTCCCAGTAGTTGAGGTGATTGATAGAACTTATATGTGCAGTAAAGATTCTCTAGATCTGCAATTTCACCTGCTTTGAACGGAGATGTTAATGAACACCAGTATTCCAGCCTAGAGAGAACAAGTGATTTGAAAAGGATCATCATTGGCTTGGCATATCTTGTTTTGAATGTTCTCATTATCCATCCTATCATTTTCCTTGCAGTTGTGATTGTGGCACTGTTGTGATCCTTGAAAGTGAGATCCTCAGACATTACCAGTCCTAGGTCCCTCACATTATTTTTCCGCTCTATTGTATGGCCAGAGTTTGTAGTATACTCTGTTCTAGTTATTATCTCCTCCAGTTTTCCATAACGGAGTAGTTGGAATTTATCTTCACTGAACATCGTATTGTTTTCCGTTGCCCATTGGAAAACTTGGTTTATATCTTCTTGAAAGTTAACCGCGTCCTCAATAGATGACAGCCTCGTGCACATCCTAGTATCGTCTGCAAACGATGATACGTTGCTGTGGATTACATCTCTGTCTATGTGTGATATGAGGATGAGGAACAGGATGGGGGCGAGTACTGTGCCTTGTGGAACAGAGCTTTTCACTATCGCAGCTTCCGATTTATCTCTGTTGACCACAACTCTTTGTTCGATTGATTAGAAAGTCGAAGATCCATCTCCCAACTTTGCCACATATTCCTTTAGCACGTATTTTGTGCGCTATTACACCATGATCACACTTGTCAAAGGCTTTTGGAAAGTCTGTGTATATTACATCTGCATTCTGATTTTCTTCCAGTGCATCCAAGACCATATCATAGTGATCCAGTAGTTGTGAGAGGCAGGAGCGACCTGCCCTAAACCCATGTTGCCCTGGATTGTGCAGTTTTGGGGAATCCAGGTGATTTGCAATCATTCTTCTTACCACTCAAAGATTTTTATGATGTGGGACGTTAAAGCTATTGGTCTATAGTTCTTAGTTAATGCTTTGCTGCCACCTTTATGGAGTGGGACTATATCCGTTGTTTTAAGTGACTGTGAAATTTCACCCATGTCCAAGCTCCTTCTCCATAGTGTACTTAGGGCACGCGAAAGGGGTTTCTTGTAGTTCTTAATGAACACAGAGTTCAACTAGTGCTGAGGGACTGTTTACCTTGAACTCCTTCTGGTCTTCACCATTTTTCATTGTATTAGTGGAAACTTTTCGCCAATAAAAATACAAAAGTATTACACATGTCTATAATCTATCAACTTGTCGGTTCTCTGAACCATTTATCTACAACACCTGGGTATGTGTATCGTGTAGACGTTTTGCCAATTACAATACAGTAGACAGAAGCGGTAGAAGATGAGGAAATCATTCCTGTGTGTCAGATTCACGCCAAGACGGTGTACACCCGGTCACAGTTAAAGAAGCGATACTTGTGGCTGGTTAATGGTCCAAGTAAGACCGAAACGTCGTCGTAAGTTTCTCTGTCCAGTGAGCGGGTTATTTGTGCTTTGTTCCAGTCACGATATTGTGCCTTTTTACTTTTTGAGAAGTGAGATCAGGAGACGAGAGACGACCCCCAACATACAGGTGAATACAAGAAGGTAGATGCAAATAAGAGAGAATAAATAGGAGAGCACACACGCCACTACAGTACGAAGGGCACAAGTGATAGGAGTGGGGTCCGTAGATATAAATGAAAGGGGTGGGATCCGTAGATATAAATGAAAGGGGTTTGATTAGGACGGGGAGAGGGGGGAGGAGGGAGTACAGTACATGGACTCCAACACGAGCCGGAGAGAACTTTCTCAACACCTGGACGGGCGAGTGAGTGGAATGCGTCAGGATTGCTTTTAGTCTGCTTTATGTGAGACGGTAAATCCCTGTGGATCCATTCACAGCACAAGGAGTGATGGAGGCTCGATCCGCCGTCAGCGAGACACACTAATTGTACTCAACAATTGTTAAAAACAAAGTCCTCTGAGAGGACGTAGTGGAGGCGGATTTCTTTCAGACAGAAAAATTGATAAAAAAACCCAGCGAATTACCTTATCTTATGCGTTTATAGATAAGATTGAAAATATTGACGGTACTTTCTTACTTACTGAAGATGCGTTTGATACAACAAGTACGTTTTAAGGGAGACATTACAAATAAAAAGCTGTGTTTGTCAACAATTACATTTCAGCTGTGAGCGGGGAGGGAGGGAGTGAGGGAGGGAGACAGACAGGGAGGTAGGGAGTGCCAGTGCCTGCCCACGCTTTGCTCCCAAAACAACTTTTTATTATCAGAGAGCCACCGTTGAGGGGGAGGAGGGGGAACCCGCTCGGAACAGTACCGTTTTTATGGCCCTGTTTTTATTGGCCGTAAAAGGCACACTTCATCCTGATCTGATGGGCTGAATTCATCCCCTTGTCTCTTCAAACGCTGAGTGTGTGTGTCATCTGACTGTGTCATTTGCCGAGAGATACCAGATGAAGGAGCTTCCCTCCCCCCCTACCATCTCTCTCTCTCTCTCTCTCTCTCTCTCTCTCTCTCTCCACTCCTATAACTACGTGCGTTCACCTTTTATGATAGTTATGGTAGTATAATGGGCATAATACTGTAGAATGTGTTTAATGCGGTATTATAATGTGTATACCACACTAGTATGTGTATAACACGGTGGTATAATGTGTATAATACATGTAAGTTTGCATGATGCTGCTGAATCACTAAATTTGATGGAAAAGGTTCTAGTCTGCGTAGCTGAGCATGTCACAGTGACCCATGTGTGTCACAGTGACCCATGTGTGTATGTCGCAGTGACCCATGTGTGTGCGTCACAGTGACCCATGTGTGTGTGTCACAGTGACCCATGTGTGTGTGTCACAGTGACTCATGTGTAAGTGTCACAGTGACCCATGTGTGTGTGTCACAGTGACCCATGTGTGTGTGTCACAGTGACCCATGTGTGTGTGTCAGTGACACATGTGTGTGGGTCACAGCGGCCCATGTGTGTGTCACAGTGACCCATGTGTGTGGGTCACAGTGACCCAAGTGTGAGTGTCACAGTGACCCATGTGTGTGTGTCACAGTGACCCATGTGTGTGGGTCACAGCGGCCCATGTGTGTGTCACAGTGACCCATGTGTGTGGGTCACAGTGACCCATGTGTGTCACAGTGACCCATGTGTGTGTGTCACAGTGACCCATGTGCGTGGGTCACAGTGACCCATGTGTGTGTCACAGTGACCTATGTGTGTGGGTCACAGTGACCCATGTGTGTCACAGTGACCCATACGTGTGTGTCACAGTGACCCATGTGTGTGTGTCACAGTGACCCATGTGTGTGTCACAGTGACCCATGCATGTGTGTCACAGTGACCCATGTGTGTGTCACAGTGATCCATGTGTGTGTGTCACAGTGGCCCATGTGTGTGTGTCACAGTGACCCATGTGTGTCACAGTGACCCATGCGTGTGTGTGAGTAACCCATGTGTGTGTGTCACAGCGACCCATGTATGGGGTCACAGCGACCCATGTGTGGGGTCACAGTGCTCCCTGTGTGTCACAGTGATTCACGTGTGCAGTTCACGATAAAGTAACATTTTAAAGGTTAACATTTCTGAACCACTGACTTTTAGGTTTTAACGCAAGACATTTTCTTCTGCCCCGCAGGTACGTTGTGGAGTGTTAGTGAGTACTGGCTGCCCCGCAGGTACGTTGTGGAGTGTTAGTGAGTACTGGCTGCCCCGCAGGTACGTTGTGGAGTGTTAGTGAGTACTGGCTGCCCCGCAGGTACGTTGTGGAGTGTTAGCGAGTACTGGCTGCCCCGCAGGTACGTTGTGGAGTGTTAGCGAGTACTGGCTGCCCCGCAGGTACGTTGTGGAGTGTTAGTGAGTACTGGCTGCCCCGCAGGTACGTTGTGGAGTGTTAGTGAGTACTGGCTGCCCTGCAGGTACGTTGTGGAGTGTTAGTGAGTACTGTCTGCCCCGCAGGTACGTTGTGGAGTGTTAGCGAGTACTGGCTGCCCTGCAGGTACTTTGCGGAGTGTTAGTGAGCACTGCCTGCCCTGCAGGTACGTTGTGGAGTCTTAGTGAGTACTGGCTGCCCCGCAGGTACGTTGTGGAGTGTTAGTGAGTACTGGCTGCCCTGCAGGTACGTTGTGGAGTGTTAGTGAGTACTGGCTGCCCCGCAGGTACGTTGTGGAGTGTTAGCGAGTGCTGGCTGCCCTGCAGGTACGTTGTGGAGTGTTAGTGAGTACTGGCTGCCCTGCAGGTACGTTGTGGAGTGTTAGTGAGTACTGGCTGCCCCGCAGGTACGTTGTGGAGTGTTAGCGAGTACTGGCTGCCACGCAGGTACGTTGTGGAGTGTTAGCGAGTACTGGCTGCCCCGCAGGTACGTTGTGGAGTGTTAGTGAGTACTGGCTGCCCCGCAGGTACGTTGTGGAGTGTTAGTGAGTACTGGCTGCCCCGCAGGTACGTTGTGGAGTGTTAGTGAGTACTGGCTGCCCCGCAGGTACGTTGTGGAGTGTTAGTGAGTACTGGCTGCCCCGCAGGTACGTTGTGGAGTGTTAGCGAGTACTGGCTGCCGTGCAGGTACGTTGTGGAGTGTTAGTGAGTACTGGCTGCCCCGCAGGTATGTTGTGGAGTGTTAGCGAGCACTGGCTGCCCTGCAGGTACGTTGTGGAGTGTTAGTGAGAACAGGCTGCCCCGCAGGTACGTTGTGGAGTGTTAGCGAGTACTGGCTGCCCCGCAGGTACGTTGTGGAGTGTTAGTGAGTACTGGCTACCCCGCAGGTACGTTGTGGAGTGCTAGCGAGTACTGGCTGCCCCGCAGGTACGTTGTGGAGTGTTAGTGAGTACTGGCTGCCCCGCAGGTACGTTGTGGAGTGTTAGCGAGTACTGGCTGCCCCGCAGGTACGTTGTGGAGTGTTAGCGAGTACTGGCTGCCCCACAGGTACGTTGTGGAGTGTTAGCGAGTACTGGCTGCCCCGCAGGTACGTTGTGGAGTGTTAGCGAGTACTGGCTGCCCTGCAGGTACGTTGTGGAGTGTTAGTGAGTACTGGCTGCCCTGCAGGTACGTTGTGGAGTGTTAGCGAGTACTGGCTGCCCCACAGGTACGTCGTGGAGTGTTAGCGAGTACTGGCTGCCCCGCAGGTACGTTGTGGAGTGTTAGCGAGTACTGGCTGCCCCGCAGGTACGTTGTGGAGTGTTAGCGAGTACTGGCTGCCCCGCAGGTACGTTGTGGAGTGTTAGTGAGTACTGGCTGCCCCGCAGGTACGTTGTGGAGTGTTAGCGAGTACTGGCTGCCCTGCAGGTACGTTGTGGAGTGTTAGTGAGTACTGGCTGCCCCGCAGGTACGTTGTGGAGTGTTAGCGAGTACTGGCTGCCCCGCAGGTACGTTGTGGAGTGTTAGCGAGTACTGGCTGCCCCGCAGGTACGTTGTGGAGTGTTAGCGAGTACTGGCTGCCCCGCAGGTACGTTGTGGAGTGTTAGTGAGTACTGGCTGCCCCGCAGGTACGTTGTGGAGTGTTAGTGAGTACTGGCTGCCCCGCAGGTACGTTGTGGAGTGTTAGTGAGTACTGGCTGCCCCGCAGGTACGTTGTGGAGTGTTAGTGAGTACTGGCTGCCCTGCAGGTACGTTGTGGAGTGTTAGTGAGTACTGGCTGCCCCGCAGGTACGTTGTGGAGTGTTAGCGAGTACTGGCTGCCCCGCAGGTACGTTGTGGAGTGTTAGTGAGTACTGGCTACCCCGCAGGTACGTTGTGGAGTGTTAGCGAGTACTGGCTACCCTGCAGGTACGTTGTGGAGTGTTAGCGAGTACTGGCTACCCTGCAGGTACGTTGTGGAGTGTTAGCGAGTACTGGCTGCCCCGCAGGTACGTTGTGGAGTGTTAGTGAGTACTGGCTGCCCCGCAGGTACGTTGTGGAGTGTTAGCGAGTACTGGCTGCCCCGCAGGTACGTTGTGGAGTGTTAGCGAGTACTGGCTGCCCCGCAGGTACGTTGTGGAGTGTTAGCGAGTACTGGCTGCCCCGCAGGTACGTTGTGGAGTGTTAGCGAGTACTGACTGCCCTGCAGGTACGTTGTGGAGTGTTAGCGAGTACTGGCTGCCCCGCAGGTACGTTGTGGAGTGTTAGCGAGTACTGGCTGCCCCGCAGGTACGTTGTGGAGTGTTAGCGAGTACTGGCTACCCCGCAGGTACGTTGTGGAGTGTTAGTGAGTACTGGCTGCCCTGCAGGTACGTTGTGGAGTGTTAGTGAGTACTGGCTGCCCCGCAGGTACGTTGTGGAGTGTTAGCGAGTACTGGCTGCCCTGCAGGTACGTTGTGGAGTGTTAGTGAGTACTGGCTGCCCCGCAGGTACGTTGTGGAGTGTTAGCGAGTACTGGCTACCCCGCAGGTACGTTGTGGAGTGTTAGTGAGTACTGGCTGCCCCGCAGGTACGTTGTGGAGTGTTAGCGAGTACTGGCTACCCCGCAGGTACGTTGTGGAGTGTTAGCGAGTACTGGCTGCCCCGCAGGTACGTTGTGGAGTGTTAGCGAGTACTGGCTGCCCCGCAGGTACGTTGTGGAGTGTTAGTGAGTACTGGCTGCCCCGCAGGTACGTTGTGGAGTGTTAGCGAGTACTGGCTGCCCCGCAGGTACGTTGTGGAGTGTTAGCGAGTACTGGCTACCCCGCAGGTACGTTGTGGAGTGTTAGCGAGTACTGGCTGCCCCGCAGGTACGTTGTGGAGTGTTAGCGAGTACTGGCTACCCCGCAGGTACGTTGTGGAGTGTTAGTGAGTACTGGCTACCCCGCAGGTACGTTGTGGAGTGTTAGCGAGTACTGGCTACCCCGCAGGTAGGTTGTGGAGTGTTAGCGAGTACTGGCTACCCCGCAGGTACGTTGTGGAGTGTTAGCGAGTACTGGCTACCCCGCAGGTACGTTGTGGAGTGTTAGCGAGTACTGGCTACCCCGCAGGTACGTTGTGGAGTGTTAGAGTACTGGCTACCCCGCAGGTACGTTGTGGAGTGTTAGCGAGTACTGGCTACCCCGCAGGTACGTTGTGGAGTGTTAGCGAGTACTGGCTACCCCGCAGGTACGTTGTGGAGTGTTAGCGAGTACTGGCTACCCCGCAGGTACGTTGTGGAGTGTTAGCGAGTACTGGCTACCCCGCAGGTACGTTGTGGAGTGTTAGCGAGTACTGGCTACCCCGCAGGTAGGTTGTGGAGTGTTAGCGAGTACTGGCTACCCCGCAGGTACGTTGTGGAGTGTTAGCGAGTACTGGCTACCCCGCAGGTACGTTGTGGAGTGTTAGCGAGTACTGGCTACCCCGCAGGTACGTTGTGGAGTGTTAGCGAGTACTGGCTACCCCGCAGGTAGGTTGTGGAGTGTTAGCAGGTAGGTTGTGGAGTGTTAGGGAGTACTGGCTACCCCGCAGGTAGGTTGTGGAGTGTTAGCGAGTACTGGCTACCCCGCAGGTAGGTTGTGGAGTGTTAGCGAGTACTGGCTACCCCGCAGGTACGTTGTGGAGTGTTAGCGAGTACTGGCTACCCCGCAGGTACGTTGTGGAGTGTTAGTGAGTACTGGCTACCCCGCAGGTAGGTTGTGGAGTGTTAGCGAGTACTGGCTACCCCGCAGGTACGTTGTGGAGTGTTAGCGAGTACTGGCTACCCCGCAGGTACGTTGTGGAGTGTTAGCGAGTACTGGCTACCCCGCAGGTACGTTGTGGAGTGTTAGCGAGTACTGGCTACCCCGCAGGTACGTTGTGGAGTGTTAGCGAGTACTGGCTACCCCGCAGGTACGTTGTGGAGTGTTAGCGAGTACTGGCTACCCCGCAGGTACGTTGTGGAGTGTTAGCGAGTACTGGCTACCCCGCAGGTACGTTGTGGAGTGTTAGCGAGTACTGGCTACCCCGCAGGTACGTTGTGGAGTGTTAGCGAGTACTGGCTACCCCGCAGGTAGGTTGTGGAGTGTTAGCGAGTACTGGCTACCCCGCAGGTAGGTTGTGGAGTGTTAGCGAGTACTGGCTACCCCGCAGGTAGGTTGTGGAGTGTTAGCGAGTACTGGCTACCCCGCAGGTACGTTGTGGAGTGTTAGCGAGTACTGGCTACCCCGCAGGTAGGTTGTGGAGTGTTAGCGAGTACTGGCTACCCCGCAGGTACGTTGTGGAGTGTTAGCGAGTACTGGCTACCCCGCAGGTACGTTGTGGAGTGTTAGCGAGTACTGGCTACCCCGCAGGTACGTTGTGGAGTGTTAGCGAGTACTGGCTACCCCGCAGGTAGGTTGTGGAGTGTTAGCGAGTACTGGCTACCCCGCAGGTACGTTGTGGAGTGTTAGCGAGTACTGGCTACCCCGCAGGTACGTTGTGGAGTGTTAGCGAGTACTGGCTACCCCGCAGGTACGTTGTGGAGTGTTAGCGAGTACTGGCTACCCCGCAGGTACGTTGTGGAGTGTTAGCGAGTACTGGCTACCCCGCAGGTACGTTGTGGAGTGTTAGCGAGTACTGGCTACCCCGCAGGTACGTTGTGGAGTGTTAGCGAGTACTGGCTACCCCGCAGGTAGGTTGTGGAGTGTTAGCGAGTACTGGCTACCCCGCAGGTACGTTGTGGAGTGTTAGCGAGTACTGGCTACCCCGCAGGTAGGTTGTTGAGTGTTAGCGAGTACTGGCTACCCCGCAGGTAGGGTTGTGGAGTGTTAGCGAGTACTGGCTACCCCGCAGGTACGTTGTGGAGTGTTAGCGAGTACTGGCTACCCCGCAGGTACGTTGTGGAGTGTTAGCGAGTACTGGCTACCCCGCAGGTACGTTGTGGAGTGTTAGCGAGTACTGGCTACCCCGCAGGTACGTTGTGGAGTGTTAGCGAGTACTGGCTACCCCGCAGGTACGTTGTGGAGTGTTAGCGAGTACTGGCTACCCCGCAGGTACGTTGTGGAGTGTTGGCGAGTTGTGGAGTGTTGGAGTTAGCGAGTACTGGCTACCCCGAGTACTGGCTACCCCGCAGGTACGTTGTGGAGTGTTAGCGAGTACTGGCTACCCCGCAGGTACGTTGTGGAGTGTTAGCGAGTACTGGCTACCCCGCAGGTACGTTGTGGAGTGTTAGCGAGTACTGGCTGCCCCGCAGGTAGGTTGTGGAGTGTTAGCGAGTACTGGCTACCCCGCAGGTACGTTGTGGAGTGTTAGCGAGTACTGGCTACCCCGCAGGTACGTTGTGGAGTGTTAGCGAGTACTGGCTACCCCGCAGGTACGTTGTGGAGTGTTAGCGAGTACTGGCTACCCCGCAGGTAGGTTGTGGAGTGTTAGCGAGTACTGGCTACCCCGCAGGTACGTTGTGGAGTGTTAGTGAGTACCCCGCAGGTAGGTTGTGGAGTGTTAGCGAGTACTGGCTACCCCGCAGGTACGTTGTGGAGTGTTAGCGAGTACTGGCTACCCCGCAGGTACGTTGTGGAGTGTTAGCGAGTACTGGCTACCCCGCAGGTACGTTGTGGAGTGTTAGCGAGTCCTGGCTACCCCCCGCAGGTAGTACGTTGTGGAGTGTTAGCGAGTACTGGCTACCCCGCAGGTACGTTGTGGAGTGTTAGCGAGTACTGGCTACCCCGCAGGTACGTTGTGGAGTGTTAGCGAGTACTGGCTACCCCGCAGGTACGTTGTGGAGTGTTAGCGAGTACTGGCTACCCCGCAGGTACGTTGTGGAGTGTTAGCGAGTACTGGCTACCCCGCAGGTACGTTGTGGAGTGTTAGCGAGTACTGGCTACCCCGCAGGTACGTTGTGGAGTGTTAGCGAGTACTGGCTGCCGTTATTAAGGTGAGTGACACCTCTCACACGCCTTTTGTTTTTACTTGATATAAACCCGCAATTTTAAAGTTGTTTACGAAAATATAGATTACTTACCCAGACATGTTTACTGTATACGTTTTATATTGATGCATTACCGATCTACATGTATCTATTATATATTTTAATCGTGCAGTCAGTGAACCAAAAAATGGTTCCCAGAAATGGTTATAATCATAACCCACAATTTTTAAAAGGGACTGGTAAGCCAGCGGAAGGCCTCGATCAGATGACCAAAAGCTCGAGCTGCGGGTCATCATATGACCCGTGTCTGGAAACACTTGTCCTAAACTACTGGGAACGTCTTGAAAGTTTGAACATGTACTCATTGGAGCGGAGGAGAGAGAGATACGTGATAATATACACCTGGAAAGTGCTCGAGGGCTTGGTTCCAAATCTGCACACTGCCATAACAACATACTGGAGTGAGAAATATGGGAGGAAGTGTAAAATAAACCCAGTGACTAGCAGGGGTACGGTGGGCACAATAAGGGAACACTGTATCAACATCCGGGGTCCCAGACTATTCAACATCTTACCAAAAGATATCAGAAACACTGCTGAAACAAGTGTTGAAGCCTTCAAGAGGAAACTGGACAAGTATCTTCACCACATGCCAGATCAACCAGGCTGTGATGGATATGAGGGGCAGTGGGCCTCCAGCAGTAACAGCCTGGTTGACCAGGCAAGCACCAGACGAGCCTGGCCCATGACTGGGCTCAGAGAGTAGAGAAACTCTCGAATTTCTTCAAAGGTACATCAAAGGTAAAAGTACCTAGCAGTTGGAAGGTTAAATCACATGTCAGGACTGTGTGCTGGAGAATACTGTCAGTAGTTACAGTATTAGTTATCCTCTGAGGGAATTGTTTCTCTTCGCATATGTATCCTGAGAGTCTGTTTTAATCGCTATGTATGGGAGACTGAAGTGTGCTTTTCTGGTAGTGCAAAGGCTGCGTACAGCCGTAATCATTCTCCTGCCAACAATAGGCTGTGAACGCCGTTAACCACCAGCCTACTATTTACAGCAATGGTTTTATTGAAAACTTTTATTTATTTGTTTTCACTTAGCTATACCCTAATATAGGTTAATTTGTTAACTCGACGTAACTATTACATTAACGGGCAGACATCAGCGAGTTGGAATCAGTGAGCAACGGCCGTCATAAATGAAAGAGAAATTGATTATTTTATGCGGTACCAGGGTACTTTTAACTTGTTTCCCGATAACCATAGTCTCTGCACATCATCATCTACATGCTTAAGACCCGTGCCAGGAGGCACTTATACTGTTTCCCGGCGAATGCAACACCCACAGCATCTCATTCTATCGTGTACGGGTCGTGGATGCAATAATAAGACCAGTGCCAGGAGGCACTTGTTCTGCTTCCCGGCGAATGCCAAAAACTACAGACACAATGACTCCGACTTCCAAAAAGGTTTTCTTCAAGGCATCATCTCAGCAGTCATCTCTACACGCAGCTCCCCAGTCATACTTCGACGTTACAACATTGCACTTAAAGGTTTAGCAGAAGACACGACCATCAGGGTCACCACCGCTGATAAAGGTGGTGTTGTTATCATGAACACTGACGATTACAGGAACAAAATGCTCAATCTACTTAATGACCCAGATACCTACAAACCTCTCACAACTAACCAAGTGGACAACCTTACTAAAACTTTTCTTCAAAGGACTCGCCGCATTCTGAGGGACTCAGAACAAGGGAAGAAACTTCTGCACACCATACCCAGCAACCCCAGACCTGTCAGAATGTACGGCCTGCCAAAAACTCACAAGCCTGGTATCCCATTGAGGCCCATATCTTCGGGAATAGGCACTGCTCCCCACCAACTCTCAGGAATTCTCGCAAAACACCTCTCCAAACTCTTGGGCACTATCAGTCCAGCACATCTCTAACACTCGGGTGATCTTCTCAGTCGCATTCACAACATCAACATCAGGAACAAGAAACTTTCCAGCCTTGACGTAACTTCCCTATTCACCAAAGTACCTACTACACAAGCCATCGATCTCCTGCGCAGCAAAATTGACGATTCACTTGATCGTCCTATTCCAGCCAGCGATTTCATCGACCTCGTTGAACTATGTGTCGGCTTTACGTGTTTCTCTCTCGAAAATCACCTCTTTCAGCAGACTTTTGGACTACCCATGGGTTCGCCACTCAGTGCCGTCCTGGCGAACTTATATATGGAACATCTGGAAGCCGAGCGTTTCTCCACCATTATTCCTTCGACTGTCACCTGGCTCCGTTATGTTGACGACATTCTCCTCATAACTCCCAGACGCTTCAATGTTCAAGCTCTCCAAAACAAATTCAACCAGGTCGAGCCCTCAATCCAGTTCACACTTGAAGAAGTCGACAACACTCTTCCTTTCCTTGATGTTCTTCTCTGCAAAGCTGACCACGAACTTCATTTAAAAGTCTATCGAAAACCCACCAACCAAAACGATCTTCTCCACTTCTACTCTCACCACGACACCAAAACTAAACGTGGTTAAATTATAGGCTTCTTCCTGCGCGCACTCAGAATCTGCAGCAATGAGTTTCTTGAGGAAGAATGCACTATAATTGAACAAGTATTTTCTAAACTCCACTATACTTGTCACTTCATCAGAGACTGCAGACGACGGGCATTAAACATCTTCAACACACCCAGAGAAGACACTGCCGAGAAGAGATACATAGTCCTCCCCACCAACTCCATTGCCAAACACGTTTCCAACATCTTTTCCAATACCTCATTCCAAGTATCTACCTCCACAACCACAACCATCAAGGACATTACAAGCTTCCATCTTCTGCAGGGGTATACACAATCCCTTGTAATGACTGCAGCAAATTATACGTGGGCGAAACATCAAGAGTCCTCCAAACACGTATTTTAGAACACCAATACGCAAGCAGGTCTGACGATACAAGGAATGCCTGCGTACAACACCGTAATTCACACAACCATTTAATTAACTACAGAAACTTAAGACTTATCACCACAGAAGACAACACTCAATACTGAAGAATCCTGGAATCATCGCTTATCTCTATATCCAACAACTTCAACCAGAATAGTGGCTTCTATAACATAGCTGAACCACTTGCCAAGAAACTTCCCCATCGCTATCCCACATAAGAACATAGGAATGGAAGAACACTGCAGAATGTCTACTCACAAACTTATCCAATCTTCCTTCCAAGCTGCCCAAGATTTTAGACTCTAACCCCACTCAGTACATCATCAGATGGAAATATTTCCACATCATCAGTTGCAGCATTCTCCACCTGACCTCAACATTCTGAACCTGACTACAAATACTGGCGTACCTTCCACCCCAGGTAGATCTGTTTGTGACTTGAAAAAGCCCACTCTGTGGGCGAAACGTTGTTAATAAAGGATCACATTAAACTGCATATGTGTTTATATTTCCATTGTGTCGGTATTTTATACCATTTATTCCCAACGTATAAGTTCTGTCAAGCACCTTAACTACTGGGAACGCTTGGAAGCACTTGACTTGTACTCCTTGGAACGCAGGAGGGAGAGATATATCATAATCTACACCTGGAAAACCCCACTTGTGCAGACTGTTATAGTAGCTGGTACAACAACTCAGAATAGTTCTCGAAGGTATGGATATAGGTATGACTGGCGGGGTTGCTGTGTTCTGTGATGTTCCCTGGGGCTGGTGTGTTCTGTGATGTTCACTGGGGCTGGTGTGTTCTGTGATGTTCACTGGGGTTAGTGGGTTCTGTGATGTTCACTGGGGCTGGTGTGTTCTGTGATGATCACTGGTGCTGGTGTGTTCTGTGATGTTCACTGGGGCTGGTGTGTTCTGTGATGTTCACTGGGGCTGGTGTGTTCTGTGATGTTCACTGGGGCTGGTGTGTTCTGTGATGTTCACTGGTGCTGGTGTGTTCTGTGATGTTCACTGGGGCTGGTGTGTTCTGTGATGATCACTGGTGCTGGTGTGTTCTGTGATGTTCACTGGTGCTGGTGTGTTCTGTGATGATCACTGGTGCTGGTGTGTTATGTGATGTTCACTGGTGCTGGTGTGTTCTGTGATGTTCACTGGGGCTGGTGTGTTCTGTGATGTTCACTGGGGTTAGTGGGTTCTGTGATGTTCACTGGGGCTGGTGTGTTCTGTGATGATCACTGGTGCTGGTGTGTTCTGTGATGTTCACTGGTGCTGGTGTGTTCTGTGATGTTCACTGGGGCTGGTGTGTTCTGTGATGTTCACTGGTGCTGGTGTGTTCTGTGATGTTCACTGGGGCTGGTGTGTTCTGTGATGATCACTGGTGCTGGTGTGTTCTGTGATGTTCACTGGTGCTGGTGTGTTCTGTGATGATCACTGGTGCTGGTGTATTCTGTGATGTTCACTGGTGCTGATGTGTTCTGTGATGTTCACTGGGGCTGGTGTGTTCTGTGATGTTCACTGGTGCTGGTGTGTTCTGTGATGTTCACTGGGGCTGGTGTGTTCTGTGATGATCACTGGTGCTGGTGTGTTCTGTGATGTTCACTGGTGCTGGTGTGTTCTGTGATGATCACTGGTGCTGGTGTGTTCTGTGATGTTCACTGGTGCTGGTGTGTTCTGTGATGTTCACTTGGGTTGGTGTGTTCTGTGATGTTCACTGGTGCTGGTGTGTTCTGTGATGTTCACTGGGGCTGGTGTGTTCTGTGATGTTCACTGGGGCTGGTGTGTTCTGTGATGTTCACTGGTGCTGGTGTGTTCTGTGATGTTCACTGGGGCTGGTGTGTTCTGTGATGTTCACTGGGGCTGGTGTGTTCTGTGATGTTCACTGGGGCTGGTGTGTTCTGTGATGTTCACTGGGGCTGGTGTGTTCTGTGATGTTCACTGGGGCTGGTGTGTTCTGTGATGCTCACTGGGGCTGGTGTGTTCTGTGATGATCACTGGTGCTGGTGTGTTCTGTGATGTTCACTGGGGCTGGTGTGTTCTGTGATGTTCACTGGTGCTGGTGTGTTCTGTGATGTTCACTGGGGCTGGTGTGTTCTGTGATGTTCACTGGGGTTGGTGTGTTCTGTGATGTTCACTGGGGTTGGTGTGTTCTGTGATGTTCACTGGGGCTGGTGTGTTCTGTGATGTTCACTGGGGCTGGTGTGTTCTGTGATGTTCACTGGGGTTGGTGTGTTCTGTGATGTTCACTGGGGTTGGTGTGTTCTGTGATGTTCACTGGGGCTGGTGTGTTCTGTGATGTTCACTGGGGTTAGTGGGTTCTGTGATGTTCACTGGGGTTGGTGTGTTCTGTGATGTTCACTGGGGCTGGTGTGTTCTGTGATGTCCACTGGGGCTGGTGTGTTCTGTGATGTTCACTGGGGCTGGTGTGTTCTGTGATGTTCACTGGGGCTGGTGTGTTCTGTGATGTTCACTGGAGCTGGTGTGTTCTGTGATGTTCACTGGGGCTGGTGTGTTCTGTGATGTTCACTGGTGCTGGTGTGTTCTGTGATGTTTACTGGGGCTGGTGTGTTCTGTGATGTTCACTGGGGTTGGTGTGTTCTGTGATGTTCACTGTGGCTGGTGTGTTCTGTGATGTTCACTGGGGCTGGTGTGTTCTGTGATGTTCACTGGGGCTGGTGTGTTCTGTGATGTTCACTGGGGCTCAGTGTTCATTTGGGTTGGTGTACTCTGTGATGCTCTATATTCACTTAGGCTGGTATATCCTCTGTTCACTGGGGCTGGTGTGTTCTGTGGTGTTCACTGGGGCTGGTATATCCTCTGTTCACTGGGGCTGGTGTGTTCTGTGGGCTCTGTGCTTCCTGGGACGGTGTTCCATGAGATTAGTATAATATTGTAATTAAAAAGTCTCGTATCTGTATCACCATTAACCTGAACCTCTGTCAGCTCACACAGCAAAGCAAGTCTGTGGCTGGGCTCCGTAACTCCCGTCAACGTTTTCTTTACAGTCGATCTCTCCCTCGTTTAGGGAGGACTTTGTTGAATTGTTCATCATGCCGTCCCACGCTGGTTTCATAGTTTCCCAGATTTTATTAAATTGGAAGAATTTAAGGTACAACAGACAAACTTTTAGGTAGAATATAAGCTGTGTTTCACGGATCACTATCATCATGAAAGGTCAGGTGTTGCTGGCGGTGGCAGCGAGGTGTAGTCTCGTCCTTATATGCCTTCCTGTTAATCTTTTATTTTTATAGTTCCTTGATAATGTGAGAAGTCACGAAATTGCTTGGAATTTCACTATTCTTTTACAGTGGTTGCTCTGCAGCACCTGTATTTAACCAGCACCTGTACGACTTGCAGCCAGCACCTGTATGACTTGCAGCCATCACCTGCATGACTCGTGTGTCTAGAGAGAGTGCAGAGTCCAGTTTATCAGCCAACCACTGGTGTACATCACGGTGTTCGTTGACATACAGTGAGGGATGCAGCACGCACGCACGCACGTGTGTGTGAGTGTGTGTGTGTGTGTGTGTGTGTGTGTGTGTGTGTGTGTGTGTGTGTGTGTATGGGGAGGGGGACGGGGGAAGGGGCTGGTCATTCCTGGAAATTCTTCATGCTTGAAGGTTGATATTCTTACATTAAGTTTAGGGCTTTTCCTCCTTGCACACACACACACTTCGGACAACAGTGGTCAGATGGGAGACAGCGGGGGACAGGCGGCAGACAACCTGGAACAGGCGACAGACAGCCGGGGGACGGACGGCAGACAGCCGGGGGACCCTCGACAGACAGCTGGGGACAGGCGGCAGACAGCCGAGGACAGGCGGAAGGCAGCCGGGGAAAGGCGACGACAGCCGGAGGGACAAGGCGCAGGACAGGCCGGAGAACAGGCGGCAGACAGCCTGTCACAGGCGAAAGGCACCCGGGGACAGGTGGCAGACAGCCGGTGGACCGTCAACAGACAGCTGAGGACAGGCGGCAGACAGCCTGGAACAGGCGGCAGACAGCCTGGAACAGGCGGCAGACAACCTGGAACAGGCGGCAGACAGCCTGGAACAGGCGGCAGACAGCCTGGAACAGGCGGCAGACAGCCTGGAACAGGCGGCAGACAGCCTGGAACAGGCGGCAGACAGCCTGGAACAGGCGGCAGACAGCCTGGAACAGGCGGCAGACAGCCT
>NC_091299.1:2588109-2605609 GCF_038502225.1 Cherax quadricarinatus
GCTACGGAGTTGAGAAGACTGATATACAGAGAGAGACTATGATAACTGAACCAGCATGCCTTGCAAAACAGGACAGCAAAGAGGCAACATGATCATCACGTACAAAGTCAGGGCCAATAGAAACAGACCATGTGATGGGAGAGGACCAACCCCAGGAGGACACAGATGGAAACTGAAGACAAGAATTTGCATAAAGGTTGTCTGGAAATCCCTCCTTAGCTTCAGGGTTTTTAGGAAGCAAGGGAGTCAGACTCAATACGTAGCTTCAGATACAGATATGATGCAATCCAATTGTGAAGGTTCAGCAGCCCTTTCAGACCCTCAAAAAGTATTTGATAAGGTCCAAAAAAACAGTAATAACATAATAACATGAACAATTTCATTAATAACATGTAAAACTTGTTTATAATATAAAACACTTAAACATGAAAATAATCCTACCTGAAGCAAAGAATGACGTGCGGCCAGCAGTAACAGCCTCGTTGATCAGGCCCTGATCCACCGGGAGGCCTGGTCGTGGACCGGGCCGCGGGGGCATTGATCCCTAGAATACCCTCCAGGTAGACTCCAGGCATATCAATAATTAGTGACTCAAAGTTAATGTGTATATAATTAATATGAGTGAAATAGCGGTGCCGTGCCGATGTTCTGAGAACGTAACTCTGAATCGTGGTCTGGAACGCTGAGCCGATGTTGATGTCGGGGGGCCACTGGTGGACGTGACTGTTGTGACACCTGAAGAAAATAGAGAGTGACCCCAACATGAGTAGGGATTCGGAAGAACCGAGGTACTGGGATCCTCTGACAACCCTTCCGAAGTAGCAAAGCCTCCAGTTACTGGGATCCTCTGACAACCCTTCCGAAGTAGCAAAGCCTCCAGTTACTGGGATCCTCTGACAACCCTTCCGAAGTAGCAAAGCCTCCAGTTACTGGGATCCTCTGACAACCCTTCCGAAGTAGCAAAGCCTCCAGTTACTGGGATCCTCTGACAACCCTTCCGAAGTAGCAAACCCTCCAGTTACTGGGATCCTCTGACAACCCTTCCGAAGTAGCAAACCCTCCAGTTACTGGGATCCTCTGACAACCCTTCCGAAGTAGCAAAGCCTCCAGTTACTGGGATCCTCTGACAACCCTTCCGAAGTAGCAAAGCCTCCAGTTACTGGGATCCTCTGACAACCCTTCCGAAGTAGCAAAGCCTCCAGTTACTGGGATCCTCTGACAACCCTTCCGAAGTAGCAAAGCCTCCAGTTACTGGGATCCTCTGACAACCCTTCCGAAGTAGCAAAGCCTCCAGTTACTGGGATCCTCTGACAACCCTTCCGAAGTAGCAAAGCCTCCAGTTACTGGGATCCTCTGACAACCCTTCCGAAGTAGCAAAGCCTCCAGTTACTGGGATCCTCTGACAACCCTTCCGAAGTAGCAAAGCCTCCAGTTACTGGGATCCTCTGACAACCCTTCCGAAGTAGCAAAGCCTCCAGTTACTGGGATCCTCTGACAACCCTTCCGAAGTAGCAAAGCCTCCAGTTACTGGGATCCTCTGACAACCCTTCCGAAGTAGCAAAGCCTCCAGTTACTGGGATCCTCTGACAACCCTTCCGAAGTAGCAAAGCCTCCAGTTACTGGGATCCTCTGACAACCCTTCCGAAGTAGCAAAGCCTCCAGTTACTGGGATCCTCTGACAACCCTTCCGAAGTAGCAAAGCCTCCAGTTACTGGGATCCTCTGACAACCCTTCCGAAGTAGCAAAGCCTCCAGTTACTGGGATCCTCTGACAACCCTTCCGAAGTAGCAAAGCCTCCAGTTACTGGGATCCTCTGACAACCCTTCCGAAGTAGCAAAGCCTCCAGTTACTGGGATCCTCTGACAACCCTTCCGACGTAGCAAAGCCTCCAGTTGTGAGCCACAAAAATATTTGTTGGGGTGACAACTGGAAAACGGCTTTGGGGTGGTATGACGATGGACTGCGTGTCAGCTACGAGCGGAAGGGGACCAGTTTAAGCACTGATGCCAGATTAAGTTTCTGGTCTAATCCTGGATCATGCTGCCTTTCTTATCTCGCCTGTGTCGGATGAGCCGAGCCAACAGTCAAGGATATAAGAAACAGAAAATTACAAACCAGCCAAGAAATCACACACATGATAGGCGTACTGATTTTAAAAGAAATGATGAGGACAAATATGATTATGTTACTCTACGTAAGTCCAAATTAGGTCAGGATGAATTACCAGGATATAAACCTTAACAAGGTCGTTCCTGTCTTTTGCTACAACTGCGCCATTACGACATACAACTGAAGACAGACAAAATGCAGATGTAGTGTACGAACACTGACTTTTTCAAAAGTCTTTGACAAGTGCGACCATGGGGTAATTGCACACAAAATATCTGCAAAAGGAATAACTGAGAAGGTGGGCAAATGGATTTTTAACTTCCTCAGAAGTAAAGCCCAAAGAGGAATGGTAAACGGAGTGAAATCAAGGCCTGGTACTCGCCCCACTTCTCTTCTTCATTCTCATTTCTCATAGCACTGTATCATCTTTTGCAGACGATACTGGAATCTATATGAAAATGGGATCAATAGAAGACAAGGCGAGCCTCCCAGCTGATATCATCAAAGTCTTCCAGTGGGCCACTGACAACAATATCATGCTCATTGAGGATAAATTTCAATTATTACGCCAGGAAAGAATGGAGGAAATGAAAAAAGATCAGAGTACAAGACAAAATCACACCACTCAGTATAATGTAAATCAATTCAGAGAGACCCGGGAGTAATAATGTCAGACGCTCTCTTATTCAAGGAGCACAACAACGTTATTATCACAACTTTAAGAAAAATGATAGGTTGAATAATTAGAACCTTCAAAACAAGAGGTTCCAAGCAAATGATGATAGTCTTCAGGTCATTCGTTCTCTCTAGGCCGGAATATTGCTGTGCTCTAACAGCCTCCTTCAAAGCAAGCAAAATGGCTGAGCTGGAAAATGTACAGAGAACCTTCACAGCTCATATAAACTCAAGCACCTGTATTACTGAGAGTGCTTGAAGTCCCTAGAGCTGTACTTTTTAGAACGTAAGCGAAAAAGATCCATCATAATCTACACCTGGAAGATACTAGATGTATTGGGCCCAAACCTGCACACCGAAATTACTACTTATGAACAGAAGAGGCTTGGTAGACGGTGTAAGACACTTGTAATGAAAAGTAGCGGAGCGATGAGTACACTGAGAGAGAACTTAAGTGTTAAGGGAACTCGACAGATTCCTCAAAACAGTTCCTGATCAACCGGGTTGTGGTGCATACGTTGGATTGCAGGCGGCGAGCATTAACACTTTGATGAAATTAAGACACATGTGCAACATGTTGCACATGTGTCTTAATTTCATCTTGTCGGTATTATATACCATTCTTACACATTAACACTTTGATCGATCAGGCCAGCAACCAGGAGGCGTGGTCCGGGACCGAGCCGCGGGGGAGAAGGAGGGTGACTTCGGGAGCGACTCCAGGTAACCACCTGCAACCACAACTAGATGAGTAAACACCAAGAATAAAAACACCCACTTTACCCCCCCCCCCCACATCAACCACTTATACCCTCCCCCTTCACTACCACCCCTTCCCCAACACTACCACCCACCCCACTCCACCCCTTCCCCCACCAGCAACTCCCCCCGCTCCCGCTCCGGACCTCATAAATAAAAACTTCCACTGCAAATAAAGGTATTTTCTCTCAGTATGGACACCATAAATCTACAATATGGAGCAGACCTGACAAACGCCAGATCGCCCCGGGGAACCCGCGCTTATTAAACTAATTTTATGGTCGTCATTTAGGGCGGCTTCGATCAGGGCTAATTCTTTCCTGGGATTATTTTTTAATCTTCTGGATTGGTGGATGGAGGGGGGAGGGAAGTGAATGGATGGAGGAGGAGGAGGAGGGGAGTGGATTTCAGTTTTCAAACTGGCAGTAAAAATTGACGAGCGGGACTTTGTAAATCTAGAGTCGTAAATTGCCTGCGTGATGCCAGGGTGTCGTGCTAACTCCCGTGTGTTTTTTTCCCCCGGATTTGTTTTGGTCGATGAGTTTAGGATGTTGTGGTGAAGGAGGAGGGAAGGATGGTTGAGAGAAGGCAGAGGAGTATCGTCAAGAGGGGAGATGAGGTCAAGGGAACGATGGCAAAAAAAAGAGAGGTTGTGTATGTGTGTGTGTGTGTGTGTGTGTGTGTGTGTGTGTGTGTGTGTGTGTGTGTGTGTGTGTGTGTGTGTGTGTGTGTGTACTCACCTAGTTGAGGTTGCAGGGGTCGAGTCCAAGCTCCTGGCCCCGCCTCTTCACTGGTTGCTACTAGGTCACTCTCCCTGAACCGTGAGCTTTATCATACGTGTGCTTAAAGCTATGTGTGGATCCTGCCTCCACTACATCGCTTCCCAAACTATTGCACTTCTTGACTACTCTGTAGCTGAAGAAATACTTCCTAACATCCATGTGATTCACCTGTGTCTTCAACTGTCTGTGTGTATGTGTGTGTGTGTGTGTGTGTGTGTGTGTGTGTGTGTGTGTGTGTGTGTGAGAGAGAGAGAGAGAGACCATAAAGAGTTACAATTGGTAGTACGTTTCTGAGTCATTTATCGAGGATTGTTGCTGTGATTTTGAATACAGAGAAATAAGGACAGTCGTCAGACATAACGACACTTTCAGCAAGTAATTATAAGACATACAACAGCACTTATTATCATTCCTTCAGTCCAACCATGAACACAAACGGTGGACCTTTAATGATTATTGTCTTGTAACCTGTGTTTCATATGCTTGAGTAGCATAGGTTTTTTTTTTTTGGGGGGGGGGGCTTGCGCCTTCACTGTCATTTTTTGGAGGCTTGCGCCTTCACTGTCATTTTTTGGAGGCTTGCGCCTTCACTGTCATTTTTTGGAGGCTTGCGCCTTCACTGTCATTTTTTGGAGGCTTGCGCCTTCACTGTCATTTTTTGGAGGCTTGCGCCTTCACTGTCATTTTTTGGAGGCTTGCGCCTTCACTGTCATTTTTTGGAGGCTTGCGCCTGCACTGTCATTTTTGGAGGCTTGCGCCTTCACTGTCATTTTTGGAGGCTTGCGCCTTCACTGTCATTTTTTGGAGGCTTGCGCCTTCACTGTCATTTTTTGGAGGCTTGCGCCTTCACTGTCATTTTTTGGAGGCTTGCGCCTTCACTGTCATTTTTTGGAGGCTTGCGCCTTCACTGTCATTTTTGGAGGCTTGCGCCTTCACTGTCATTTTTGGAGGCTTGCGCCTTCACTGTCATTTTTTGGAGGCTTGCGCCTTCACTGTCATTTTTTGGAGGCTTGCGCCTTCACTGTCATTTTTTGGAGGCTTGCGCCTTCACTGTCATTTTTTGGAGGCTTGCGCCTTCACTGTCATTTTTTGGAGGCTTGCGCCTTCACTGTCATTTTTGGAGGCTTGCGCCTTCACTGTCATTTTTTGGAGGCTTGCGCCTTCACTGTCATTTTTTGGAGGCTTGTGCCTTCACTGTCATTTTTTGGAGGCTTGCGCCTTCACTGTCATTTTTGGAGGCTTGCGCCTTCACTGTCATTTTTGGAGGCTTGCGCCTTCACTGTCATTTTTTGGAGGCTTGCGCCTTCACTGTCATTTTTTGGAGGCTTGCGCCTTCACTGTCATTTTTTGGAGGCTTGCGCCTTCACTGTCATTTTTTGTAGGCTTGCGCATTCACTGTCATTTTTGGAGGCTTGCGACTTCACTGTCATTTTTGGAGGCTTGCGCCTTCACTGTCATTTTTTGGAGGCTTGCGCCTTCACTGTCATTTTTTGGAGGCTTGTGCCTTCACTGTCATTTTTTGGAGGCTTGCACCTTCACTGTCATTTTTGGAGGCTTGCGCCTTCACTGTCATTTTTTGGAAGCTTGCGCCTTCACTGTCATTTGTTCTTAAGACATTCCACGACAACTGTCCTACCCTGGGCACACTGAATAGAGTGGCGGGTGCGTCTCCTGGCTGGTCTTTCTGAACTACACTCCTAAATGCATCTGTCTAAACTGCAACCTCATTTACTCCTTCCTCTGTGGTTATGCGGGGGAGTAGAATGATAGCTCTAGGCCTTTCGTGTTGCAATCAATACATCATTAGGAGCTTGTAAAGTTGCAGGAAAAAAGAGGATATCCGAGCCAACACGATCCCAGAGGATGTATTCACTGGAGAGAGAGAGAGAGAGAGAGAGAGAGAGGAACAAGAAATGCCCCCAGGCATACCAGTACCCATAGCCAGAAAGGTTGAATTAGAAAAATCCCACAAGCGCTGACAGTTAATAGCAGCCTCGATGAAAGTAACCTGTCAATTATTAAAAATTCCGTCAGACTCCGCTATGATATAAGTAATTTTACATATAAAAATATATTGCCAGTGTTATGGAAGTCACGGCAGCCCGTGGCCTGGTGGCTAAAAGTCTCGCTTCACACGGCGAGGGTCTGGGTTCGATTCTCAATGAGGGTACGCTCACACCTTGAGTATGCTCCACTTTCTTGGTTTGCCTGCCCCCCCCCCTCTCATCTGCGACTGCTTGACAGAGTGGAGAACAGAGCAAGACGTCTCATCTCTCGCCTGGACACATCCTGGATAGATCTGTCATTTCAGCAGAGCCTTCAACATAGGAGGGATGTGGGTGGCCTTACTGTTATGTACAAGGCCAATATTGTCAAAGTACCACACTTGGATCCACTTCGAGGACAGCGTGAAACAAGCTTTTATGCCACAAGACGGGCAGAAAGCAGCAACTTCACTCTGGCTGTACCCTTCTCCAGAACATCACTCCATCTGAGATCATATATACCCAGGATGACTCGAGTATGGAACACATTCGTACATCATAATGATGTCAACGAGATAAAGTCAGTTGATCAAATGAAAATGCTGGCCCACAGATGGCTCCAACTTCATCCTGTTCCCTACCTGTATGTCTCATAACAATAAAAATGCTTTCAAATGAGCTGATGTAGGTAACAGCTCTTAGCTTGCCAATAAAGTTAGGAATCCTTAACCTGTAAATAGCTTGTCAATAAAACTAGGGATCCTTAACCTTGTCAAACCCTGTGTAAAAAAAAAAACAAAAAAAAAAACATTGGGAATGTTTCTTTACAGAGGTTGTCTATGTTCACCCATCAGTAAACTGGATACCTGGGAGTTAGTCGACTGGTGTGGGTCGCATCCTGGGACAAAACTAACCTAACTTGCCCGAAATGCTCTGCATAACAAGCCGCTTTCCATACAGTAGGATGTCACTGATGTCAGTTACGTCTTTATACCTTGTACATGTACTTGAAGTAAATAAAGACATTATTATTATATAATTAAGTATGTAGTACCATCCAAGAGAAAGCGGGTCCATTTAAAGGGACGAGAAAACGAGACGATTTAAAGGGGAGACGTCTAAAAGTTATACAAAGGAACCGGGGATTATTAAATTAAACATCATTCTGAGGCAAACTCTGGTTCAACCTTCAGAAAATTAAGGTGTGGCACTACATTTAAGACAGTCCAATGCATTCGTAAAGGGGCCCAATTTTTGACGGTGTACTATTACCTCGACTGAAAATGCATCTAATTTGAACAACCCGTCACTTTTATTGTATAATGAATGCTTATCATGCGTAATAATTGCCAATTCTGCAATATTCCTTGCAGGCCAGGAAGAACAAGGGAAGTTGACTCTTGCTTCATGCCATTCCTATCATTCTACTCCCCCCTCCGGGTTGTTTTGCATCCTGTATCGCTTGCTTTGCGATATTTGCATATATATATATATATATATATATATATATATATATATATATATATATATATATATATATATATATATATATATATATATATATATATATATATATACAATAAGATCACAGTAAACAGGTGATTTCAGAATATTCAAAATAACCACTGTGAAAGAATAGAGAAATTCCAAGTGCTTTCGTCACTACTCACACGAGGGCATAGTCACTGGTAGGCGGGATTCCCCAGTGGAAGTAGGTCCTACCCAAAGAGATGGGTTAGTTGTAGTAGTAGTTGTCGTAGTCGTGAAGGTTATGTACATGTCCTCAGAATTATTGGGTAGGACCTACTTCCACTGGGGAATCCCGCCTACCAGTGACTATGCCCTCGTCTGCTACCCGTCCCATTTCCACCTGACGTTACTATATAAGCGTGAGGCGCCTTGCTTCTGCTTCAGAATCTCCACGACTATGGTGCTCTTCGCACCTACTGCTAGGTTGAGGGACTGATTACCTCATCTTCTGTACATAGTTCACCTGTCTTCAAGTTATGTCCTGGAATTTGTATTGATAAAGCCACTGGATGGCGAAACGTCTACAATAAAGATACCCAGATGTTGCACATGTGTCTTAATTTCATCAATTATATTCCTGTCGACCATGGACTTGCTTGATACTACTTTCTCAACTTTTTGAAAATCAATTGGATGGTTAAAATCTCTTACATGAATAAATAGAGCATTGGAATCTTGTCCAGTTCTAATGCTATATTTATGTTGTTTTAATCTTAGTTCGAGATTTTTACCAGTTTGACCGTAATAAACTTTATCGCAAATTTTACAAGGAATCTTATAGACACATCCATCAGCATTTTGGGGGGAATTCTTTATCAAAAGTTTTTTTACTGTATCAAGATTTTTAAATACAACTTTAATATTAAAAGTCTTAAGAAGAGAAGGCATATCAACCAAGTTTTCATGGTAAGGGAGAACCAACATATTTTTAGTTGAATAAGGCTGGTTGTCCCATTTTGGGTTGTAAAAGGTATTTCTAGCAATTTTAAAAGATTTATCAATTACATTTCTTGGGTATTTTAAATCATTACCTATTTCATAAATTTTGGATATTTCCTCATCTATGAACTCTGGACTACAAATACGTAAAGCTCTCAAAAACATTGATGAGAAAACAGACAGTTTAACTTTATCTTGATGCGAGGAATAATAGTGGACATAGGAACAGTTATTTGTAGGTTTTCTGTAAATTTTAAATTTGAATTCATTATTACCCTTAATAATTAAAACATCTAGAAAAGGCAATGAGCTATTTATATGCCTTCCTTTGATGCATTACTTTTATTGTTCCTTGATAATGTGAGTAGTCACGAAAGCGCTTGGAATTTCTCTGTTCTTTCACAGTGGTTGTTCTGCATATATATATATATATATATATATATATATATATATATATATATATATATATATATATATATATATATATATATATATATATATATATATATATATATATATATATATATATATATATATATATATATATATATATATATATATATATATATATATATATATATATATATATATATATATATATATATATATATATATATATGTCGTGCCTAATAGTTAAAACTGGCCAATTAGCAAGAACTCTTTTAAAATTAAGTCATTTCTAAAATTTTCAATTATACGTTTAAACGTATATTTTTTCATTATTGTTGATGTAAGAATTTATAATTTTGCACCAAAAGAAACTTAGAAAACTTACCTAACCTTATTATAACAAGCTCAATTTATTTTAGCTTAACCCAACTCAATATATTTTATATTTGTTTACAGTAATTTAATACGAAACAAACACGGTGAAATATATTTTTTTCGTTAGGTTCAGAATGATTTTGACGAAATTATTGCATAAACAAATTTTCACTTGTCCTATATGGCAAGATGGACGTTGCTATTTAAGCCAAGATCGCAAGTTCTGCCTATTCGGCACGACATATATATGTATATATATATATATATATATATATATATATATATATATATATATATATATATATATATATATATATATATATATATATATATATATATATTTAAAAATGCGAGAGAGAGGGAACACGATTGAATCACTCCATAAAACCTATATTTCCTGAAACTGGCAGTACAACCCCTTTTCAAATTCGATGTATCGGAAGGTGTCCTCCACCGTAGAGGCACACAATGTAGTAAGTTAACCGCGTTGCCAGTGTAGCACTGGGACTCCATCCGGGTGACTTTCTGGTTGCCATCAGGTCTGGTTAACTGAGGTTCCCGTTCTGATAGATGGAACGGGCTGTGGCGAGGCTTCACTTGATATCATTGACTTCGTCGAGTCTTCTGGTGTTGTCTTCTGACCTGTGACAGGTAAATCCATGCAACCCAAATAGGTTTGTCGAGATACTGCTACAGATACACCTGTGTTCGGTGAAAATGGGAGCAGCTAGGTGAAGAGCTACACCAGTGCAAATGGTCTGAGGGGTCGAGGTTAGGTTAGGTAAGATTTGTCAGGAAACAGGACAGGTGTTTCTTGACGCGCGTCTTAAGTCATATGATGACTCGTTGCTGTAACTTATGGACATCTGTCCGAGGCCTTCTGCTGGGTTACCGGGCCACCCCTGTAAAATTATGGTTGGGTCGAGGTGAATCCCCAAGGAAACATAAGTGACATCTAGGAAGTCTCCAACTTGTGGTGCTCTCACGGCTAGGAGGTCAGTTTTGTGTTTTCCTTGAGGCACTGTCGAACTATATTTCTTTGTTATTTTCTGCACGGTGGAGCTGTCTCCATCAAACTGTGGAACTGGTCTGTTTAAAGAATCTCTAAGTCTCAGCTCTGTGTCTGAAGGGTAATTGGCCAAGACTGCTAAATCAATATATATTTTAATGATATTCTCGTGCATTATCAACAAGTTAATATACAAGGTACGTTTGCAACAGTAATAATGGTAAAAGGACACATGTTCAACTGATGTGATATTTTACTGTGGTAACGTTTCTCTCTCCAGGAGCTTCGTTATTTTCTTTCCCTCCAGCTTCCCTCCATCCCGACCCTCTCGTTCCCTCCAGCCTTCCTCCCTCCCGACCCTCTGGGTCCCTCCCGCCTCCCTCCCTCCCGACCCTCTGGGTCCCTCCAGCTTCCCTCCCTCCCGACCCTCTGGTTCCCTCCAGCCTTCCTCCCTCCCGACCCTCTGGTTCCCTCCAGCTCAACATCTCACAATACATCAGTGTGTCGTGGCCACAACTCACGACACACTGAGCACAAAGTTTATTTTTCCCATTATACACGAGACATCTTGCCACAGACACGACGCAGCTGTAAATAAATATACAAGTTAACTAACGAGGTACCCCGCGCGCGCGCGTGTGTGTATGTGTGTGTGCACTTACCTAACTGTGGTTGCAGGAGTCGAGACTCAGCTCCTGGCCCGCCTCTTCACCGAGCGCTACTAAGTCCTCTCTCTCCCTGCTCCATGAGTTTTATCACACCTCATCTTAAAGCTATGTATGGTCCCTGCCTCCACTACCTCACTTGCTAGGCTATTCCACTTCCTGACTACTCTATGACTGAAGAAATACTTCCTAACATCCCTTTGACTCATCTGGGTCTTCATCTTCCAATTGTGACCCCTGACCCCTTGTTTCTGTGTCCCCTCTCTGGAACATCCTGTCTCTGTCCACCTTGTCTATTCCACGCAGTATTTTGTATGTTGTTATCATGTCTCCCCTAACCCTCCTGTCCTCCAGGGTCGTCAGGCCCATTTCCCTTGACCTTTCTTCGTAGGACATTTCCCTTAGCTCTGGAACTAACCTTGCCACAAACCTTCGCATTTTCTCTAATTTATTGACGTGCTTGACCAGGTGTGGGTTCCAAACAGGTGCTGCATACTCCAGTATGGGCCTGACGTACACGGTGTACAGTGTCTTGAACGATTCCTTACTAAGGTATCGGAACGCTATTCTCAGGTTTGCCAGGCGCCCATATGCTGCAGCAGTTATCTGGTTGATGTGTGCTTCCGGAGACATGCTCGGTGTTATACTCACCCTAAGATCTTTCTCCTTGAGCGAGGTTTGCAGTCTTTGGCTACCTAGCCTATACTCTGTCTGCGGTCTTCTTTGCCCTTCCCCGATTTTCATGACTTTGCATTTGGCGGGGTTAAATTCGAGAAGTCAGTTGCTGGACCAGGTGTCCAGCCTGTCCAGGTCTCTTTGAAGTCCTACCTGATCCTCATCTGATGTAATTCTCCTCATTAACTTCACATCATCTGCGAACAGAGACACTTCTGAGTCTATCCCTTCCATCATGTCATTCACATATACCAGAAATAGCACAGGTCCTAAGACCGACCCCTGTGGGACCCCGCTTGTTACAGGTGCCCACTGTGATACCTCATCACGTGTGTGTGTGTGTGTGTGTGTGTGTGTGTGTGTGTGTGTGTGTGTGTGTGTGTGTGTGTGTGTGTGTGTGTGTGTGTGTGTGTGTGCGTGTGTGTAGTAACCTATTTGTTGTTATAGGGGTCGATTCACAGCTCCAGGTGTGTGTGTGTACTTTTGTAAATATTTCTATTCTAACGGATGGGAGGTGATGCCTGAGGCTGTTACTACTAGCATCCCACAGGCCTACTGAGGCCACCACAACATCGCTTATCCGGCATCTTGAGCTGTTACATAAGAACGGAGGAACACTGCAGCAAGCCTACAGACCCATACCTGCTACCTGAAGTCTACCTGGAGGGTATTCAGGGGATCAACGCCCCCGCGGCCCGATCCACGACCAGGCCTCCCGGTGGATCAGGGCCTGATCAACGAAGCTGTTACTGCTGGCCGGTCGTAGTCCAACATACGAACCACAGCCCGGCTGATCCGGTACTGACTTTAGGTATCTGTCCAGCTCCCTCTTGAAGACAAGGGGTCTAATGGTAATTCCCCTTATGGCTGGTGGGAGGCTGTTGAACAGTCCTGGGCCCCGGATACTTATTGTGTTATTTCTTAGTGTATTAATGGCGCCCCTACTTTTCACTGGGGGTATGTTGCATCGCCTTCCAAGTCTTTTGCTTTCGTATGGAGTGATTTATGTGTGTATATTAGGGACCAGTCCCTCCAGAATCTTCCAGGTGTAGATTATGATGTCTCTCGCCTGCGCTCCAGTGAGTACAAGTCAAGTGCTTTCAGGCGTTCCCAGTGGTTAAGGTGTTTGATGGAACTGATATGTGCAGTAAAGGTTCTCTGTACATTCTCTAGATATGTGATTTCACCTGCCTTGAACTGCACACACAACTCACTCCCTACGAACACAGGTCCTTATCCTTATATATATATATATATATATATATATATATATATATATATATATATATATATACATGAGAAACAATAGAAATGACAGTTTTAAATGTATCTTATTTTAGTGAGAACTCGGTTTAATATTTTTTTATTTTATTTTTATCCCTGACTTTTTCTTTTAACTTCCATCTCATTTCCCCCCCTCCCTTCCCCCCTCCCTTCCCCCCTCCCTTCCCCCCTTTTCATACGTCATTTCCTGCACTTTTCATCCCTTCCCTAAGGTGCCGCTTACGTCGTCCCTTTCTTGCCTAGCCCCTAGTCTTCACTTCCCTCCCACCCTAAAACCCACCCTCCCACCCACCCACCCTCCCACTCACCCTCCCACCCACCCTCCCACCCACCCACCCACCCACCCACCTACCCTCCCTCCCTACCTCCCACCCTCCGTTTCTCCCTTCCCACCAATTTACGGTACTTAGGTTGACTTGATAATGTGGTCGGGCAAACCAGTTGAACAAACAGTACCTGGGATGCAGGAAGGTGGCCTCCCTGACCTGTCCTCAGGCTTCCTGGCCTGCCTTAAGTCTTCCTGGCCTGCCCTCAGCCTTCCTGGCCTGCCCTCAGCCTTCCTGGCCTGCCCTCAGCCTTCCTGGCCTGCCCTCAGCCTTTCTGGCCTGTCTTCAGCCTTCCTGGCCTGCCCTCAGCTATCCTGGCCTGCCTTCAGCCTTGCTGGCCTGCCCTCAGCCTTCCTGGCCTGTCCTCAGCCGTCCTGGCCTCCCCTCATGCTTGACACAGGGTGTATATGTAACATCTGTTCCTCTACCTGGAAGACTCTCCACGACGATACTTGTGGCATCTGTACTCTGTGAATATTAACGAGTTTACACGAGACGAGACACCTGAACACGTGTATATATATATTGCAGTGGTAAATACGCCCTTTATTAGAGAATTTTGTAACCTGCTGTAGACTAACGTAAACTAAAGTGAACCAGAGGGACGTTATGTCACTTTGAAACGTTCACATACTGACGCTGTGTTATGCGTAAGAAAAATTACGTGAGAAAGAAGCAGTGTTGACTACCAGTCTTCCCAGATCAGCAGTTGTTGGCAGTTTTCAGTAGTCACCTGAAGACCAGCTGAAGACTTGTGTTATGGAGAATGCAAATCACAGCGCCTCTAGTGGAGCACTTCAGAACTAACACACGATTTGGGGAATTGTGGGTCAGTTGTGAATTGTTATACCATGGTTGCCCCCCCCCTCCCCGATGGCTGCAGAAACTGCCTGTACATTTGTGCACGCTGTGTACACTCGCTGTGTAACTGTTTATAAAAAAAAATGCGGTGACCGCTTGTTCTGTGCAGTTAACTGCGCATATCGCAGCCAGTACAGCAATGCTGCTGTTCCCGCTACTGCTGTTGTTATGCCGGTCTTCCAGACTCATCCCCACGCAAAATGTAGCTACATAATACATCTCGTAACGGGAAATAACAGGCAGCCACAGCCTGGTTGACCAGGCAGCCAGCAGGGAGGCCAGGCCCGAGGGGGGGGGAACTCTCGAGACAGGTCACAGGTAAATATCCGGTAAATCCATCTCTGTAGCATCTAACAGAAGCCGCAGCACACCTCTGCAGCATTTAACAGCAATGCTGAAGTACTGCCAATTGACGAAGCGCTAAACTCGCGTGGGACATTCAGCACAAGGTGTACTGAAGGCTCGAGTCTCCGTCCGCTAATCGTGGCGTGGAATAATACCCAGAATATCGCAGCAAAGAGCGATGATATTCCCTCTGTTTTGCCTCACACTGCACTTAAAATCAGAGAAATATTTTAAAAATCATTTATTCGTGTTGCAAGCGTGATTAGTAAGCATTTGCAATGTATATGATCATCTGCGTCATGATATATATTTATGCAGGTACCTTTGTCAGCGCTCAACTAACAATCAGCTGCGTAAACAATCCCGACTATGTGTGGTATTTGCATTTAAAGACAGGTGCTTGTGTTTGTGTAAAGGTGACGGACGCTGTGTGGAATCTGGAGGAAGAGTGTGTGAGGTGTGTGTGTGTGTGCGTGTGTATACTCACCTATTTGTGGTTGCAGGGGTCGATTCATAGCTCCTGGCCGCGCCTCTTCACTGATTGCTACTAGGTCCTCTCTCTCCCTGCTCCATGAGCTTTATCAAACCTCGTCTTAAAACTATGTAGGGTTCCTGCCTCCACTACGTCACTTTCTAGGCTAGTGTGTGTGTGTGTGTGTGTGTGTGTGTGTGTGTGTGTGTGTGTGTGTGGCTGAGTCTTAGTCCCGGGGGAGACGTGATTGTGGCTTGTCAGGTGATACAAGAACATAAGAAAGAAGGAACACTGCAGCAGGTCTACTGGCCCGTACTTGGCAGGTCCTTGTCAAACCCAAACCCAATAAAAAAATATTAGCCCAACTCATTATCGATGATCTTCAGTCCTCCAGATGACAGTCAGTCAGTCAGGTGACAGTAATGTAAGTGACGTGAGTAGTGATATAAACGGTTTGGATAACTGACAAGTTGTGATGAATGGTTTAAAAAACCGACAAGTTGAAGATTGAGACACTAATGTAACATATGTCCATCAAGATTGATGGACTGTACACATCAACCCCAGGCTGAGGGACTCATCTTTCACCGTTCTTCTTTATATTGGACTGATTAAGCCACTGTTTGGCGAAACGTTTCCTCAATAAAGATTCCCAAAGAAAATCTTTATTCCCTGAGAGAGTCACCAGTAGGATGAGGGTAACACAGGAGGCAGCACAAGCAGAACGACACACAGACTACAAGCACACATCACTGATGCCATCATTGATGACAGGAGAGATAGGGGGGAGATGATAACGACATACAAAATACTGAGAGGAATCGACAAGGCAGACAGAGACAGGATGTTCCAGAGATGGGACACAGCAACAAGGGGCCACAGTACCCACAAGTTGAATAACAAACGTGTGCTACACTTGGGTATCTTCGTTTCGCTTGTCAGCAGACCTCATCGGTTGAATACAAGCGAGTATACCACTGTAAAAAGTAGTAGTTGTTGGTATAGTTGTAGTACTACTAGTAGTAGTTGTTGTAGTTGTACCTGTAGTTGTTTTGTTGTTTTTGGTGACTGACCGCCTTCAACTTGTCGGTTTTAAACCATTTATCACACTTTCTGCCAAGACTAGCGGGACTGATCACATCAAAACTACTGCTACTACTGTCTCCTTTATTCGACTGAAGAAGCTTTCTGAGCAGGTGAAAAGTTTCGGCATTGAAGATACACGAGTGAAACCACAGTCAGGCAAGAGACAGGAAGACTGAACATTAAAATGGTATAAAATACAGACAGGTTGTTAGGTAAGACACATATGCAACAGTTAGGGTGATGGACTGATTACATCGTCTTCAAGTATCTTCTGCTTCTATCAACTTTTCTGTACTCGACTGAAGAAGCCTACTGTGTAGGCGAAACGTTTCATAATAAAGATACCTAACTGTTGCATATGTGTCTTACCTAACAACCTGTCGGTATTTTATACCATTTTAATGTTCAATCTGTCAGACACTGCAACACAAGGGTATCTTGGTACAGACCTGCAATCAACTTCGACAACTTCCACTAGTGAGAGCGGCTGGATTTGAGAGGGACCTGACCTCTGAACATCTGAGTTCTTACCTCTCCTAGTGGCCTACGTCTCACCTCTTGGCGCTATATAAGCTCCATCCTGTCACTTCATCTCCATATTGTTTCATACTATGGAACAATGCTCTTCTCCAGACTGGGGGACTGACCAACTCAAAACTTTAAGGGTGATGGACTGATTACATCGTCTTCAAGTATCTTCTGCTTCTATCAACTTTTCTGTACTCGACTGAAGAAGCCTACTGTGTAGGCGAAACGTTTCATAATAAAGATACCTAACTGTTGCATATGTCTTACCTAACAGACAGGAAGACACGGACAGGTAGACGACCCAGACAGTAGGAAGACACGAACAGGTAGACGACCCAGATAGGAGGAAGATACAGACATCTGGGTATCTTTATTGTAGACGTTTCGCCATCCAGTGGCTTTATCAATACAAATTCCAGGACATAACTTGAAGAGAGTAGGACTATATACAGAAGATGAGGTAATCAGTCCCTCAACCTAGGAGTAGGTGCGAAGAGCACCGTAGTCGTGGAGATTCTGAAGCAGAAGCAAGGAGCCTGGCGCTTATATACTAACGTCAGGTGTAGCAGATGAGGGCATGTGACTCACTGGTAGGCGGGATTCTCCAGTGGAAGTAGGTCCTTCCCAAAGAGATGGGTTAGTTGTAGTAGTAGTTGTCGTAGTCGTGAAGGTTATGTACATGTCCTCAGAATCAAGATTCCATGA
>NC_091299.1:2610609-2730609 GCF_038502225.1 Cherax quadricarinatus
TCCATTGCAGTGCCCTCCCTTTTACGTGCGCCTGATCCTCCAGCTTCTGCACTAATCTCTTGTGGGGAACTGTGTCAAAGGCCTTCCTGCAGTCTAGGAAAACGCAATCTGTGTGTGTGTGTGTGTGTGTGTGTGTGTGTGTGTGTGTGTGTGTGTGTGTGTGTGTGTGTGTGTGTGTGTCGTACCGAATGGGTAAAATTGGTCAGTTAGTAATGGAACCACGAAACATGTGATATTGAAACATTTACTAAACTGCAGCCAACCTCGAGCTTACCACTACCACAAGTGTCCTCGGATCATAAACAACACCTAGCTCTGCTGGGTGCATGGTCTTTGTCCGTTGGAAAATATTGATTTATAACCGCTCTGAGTCCTCCATTTTTGGCCTCTTCGTGATGATTTTTGACCCAAAAAATATCCAGATATAGTATGGATGCTCTCTCTCTCTCTCTCTCTCTCTCTCTCTCTCTCTCTCTCTCTCTCTCTCTGGATGTATACACCAGTTAGGACAAAGTTTGAGAGATATCTTCATAGTACTGGGTGTGGGTGGGTGGGTGTCACTTGGACTTAACTAACTTAGACCAGCAGGTGACTTGAACCTGTCTAGCATAGGCCAGTAGGCCTACTGCAATGCTTCTTAATTTATGTCCTTATGTATGGACCAATAGAGCTGCAGCAGTGCTTCTCTCATGCTCTTACATGATATAATCTGTATGTCATCCTCCTGTTCTGAACATGGTGCTACTCTCTCCTGTATATTCTTACGATACACAGTTTAACCTTGTTAACACTAAGAATAATAAACAGGAGCTGCAACCCTTAGCCAGGAAACTCCCTGCCTCTTTACTCCCTTCTATATTTACCAACGTCAGCTTCAAGGCGGGTATCATGACACTGTAAACCGCAGTCTCCGGGGATCTTAGTAATGCGATGCATTTTGCACAGAATCGGCGGGAGTTATTGTTATAACAGTGATGTTTGTAGATGAATGGTTCAGAGAACCGACATGTTGATAAATTAGACACATGTGCAACTCTTGGGTATCTTTGAGGAAACGTTTCACCACACAGTGGCTTCATCAGTCCATACAAAGGAGAAACGTTTCTCCTTTGTATGGACTGATGAAGCCACTGTGTGTGCGAAACGTTTCCTCAATAAAGATACCCAACTGTTGGACCTGTGTCATAATCTTTAACTTGTCAGTATTTTATACTATTTTCAACATAGTTCATTTCTTAGATTATGTCCAAACTTTATAATTAGTCTCTAATAAAAAAATATATTCGACCATGTCTGTTGAAGTCTTACTACATCCTTCTCCAACCCTTTTTTTCAAATCATATTCTCTTCATTATTTTGGCATCATCAGCAAACAAGGATACGTAGACGTTAATTCCATTAATCAAGTCATTAATGTGCCGAAGGAACACCAGGGGTTGTAAGACTCGTTGGTTTAGAAAGACACGTAAGCAAACACTAAGTGATCAAGGTCCCAGGACCGAAACGTTTTCTAATAAATATGTTATAGTGTTTGCTTACGTGTCTTTCTAAACCAACTTGTCGGTATTTATTACCAAGGTTTATACCATCTAAGACTCGTACATAAAATGGCTCAAGTTAGATTAGTACACATAATGTAAAGTAAAAGGACACAAGTGCAACTAATGTGACATTTATTGTGGCAACGTTTCGCTCTCCAGGAGCTTTATCAAGCCATTACAAACAATACATGGACACAGAGGGTATATAAAGGCTCAGAGTGAGGTGAATACTAGTGAGGTACCATTTCGATGTTCACTAGTGGTAGTAGTAGTAGTAGTAGTGGTAGTAGTAGTAGTAGTACATGTAGTAGATGTTCACTAGTGAACATCGAAATGGTACCTCACTAGTATTCACCTCACTCTGAGCCTTTATATACCCTCTGTGTCCATGTATTGTTTGTAAATGTCACATTAGTTGCACTTGTGTCCTTTTACTTTACATATTGTCGGTAATTCTACCAACTTTATTACAGTACACATAATACACGATTCGTTATCATAATCACTGCCTCTCAATTCTTCTTAATTGCCAGGCAACGCGGCCTCTTGCAATATCACACTCGTTGCTAACTTGCAGCCTCTCCCTCGTTGTGTACATTATATATATGGTATAAACCTATTCGTGCCGAATGGGTAAAACTTGCAATTTTGGCTTAAATAGCAACGCTTTTCTTGCCGAATATGACAAGCAAAAATTTGTGTATGCAACACTTTCGCAAAAAAATTATTCAAAACCTAACGAAAAAAATATATTTCATTGTGTTTGTTTATTATTAAACTATTGTAAACTTATCTAAAATATATTTAGTTGGATTTGGCTGAAATAAATTGCGTTTTTTTTAATAGGGTCAGTTAACATGTGCATGACTTGTATACAATACCGACAAGATAAAAATTAGACACATGTGCAACATCTGGGTATCTTATTGTAGACGTTTCGCCATCCAGTGGCTTTATCAATACAAATTCAAGGACATAACTTGAAGACAGTAGAACTATATACAAAAAATGAGGTAATCAGTCCCTCAACCTATGAGTTAGTGTGAAGAGCACCGTAGTCGTGAAGAATCTGGAGCACAGGCAAGAAGGCTGGTGCTTATATACTGTCGTCAGGTAGAAAGGGATGGGTAGCAGACGAAGGCATTGTCACTGGTAGGTGGGATTCCCCAGTGGAAGTAGGTCCTTCCCAAGTAGTAGTGAAGAAGGTTGTGTAGATGTTCCCTGAACCAAGATTCCCTGATGCTGCAGTGTCTCACAAGTTGTACGTGAATGATATAAAGTATCAGCAAGATAAAATTGAGACACATATGTGGTGACCCGAGAGCTGCCATACAGCAGGGTACAAAAGATTTAGTCAAGCTCTAGTGTAGTAGCAGAGTTGTAGATGATTAGTAGGCTAATACAGTGCTCTCTCTTTTTTAAGTTCGTTTCTGCAGGAACAGGAAAGACAAAGAACAGGATTTGAGTTACTGGAGAGGGAAGACGAGTAGAAACTGAATATAAATTAATATGCGCGATCATAAGGGGAGAAATAGAAGCGGTGGAATAACCAAGGAGAAAGATGAAGTTGCAGGGTAGAGGAAGAGATCTAAATGATGAAGTAACAAAGAGAGAAAATAAGAGTCGAAGTGAAGAAGTCCTGGCACAACACACACATACACACACACACACACACACACACACACACACACACACGCACGCACGCACGCACAGTCCAAGCGGTGAAAGCCAGAAAGTTTCCCGATAACTTGTCTGATGCGAGTCGAAGTGAGGAGGGAGGGGGGAAGGTCCTGCAGACTGCCTGAGATCTTCATTATTATTCCTGGCAGACAGGGAGCTGATTCTTCAGGTAAGTCCCTCGCGTCCAGTGACTCTTAACATGCAATCCCACCCAGCACTACCACTGCAGGAGATCCCGAGTGCTGGTAGCACTTGTAGCTCCAACACCAGTAGTCCTAGTAGCACTTGGGGCTTCGGCAACACCAACAGCCCTAGTAGCACTTGTAGCCTCAGTAACAACCTCGGGAATATATCCTCAGGAGTCAGTAACGCATATTTTAAACCATGCATCGCAGTTCTGGTCTCCGTATTGCAGAGTGGAGGTTCTAATTGAACTAAATGCACTCGTAAATATACAAAGGAGGATGACGAAGTTGAACCCATGTATTAGAACCCTTTTCTATGAAAATAAGCTAAAGGCACTGAACCTGCAGTCTTTGGAAAGGCGGAGAATTAGGGGAGATATGATTCAAGTCTACAAGTGGAAAACAGGAATAAAGAGGGATAAATATATCGTGTTGAAAATATCTAGCCAAAACAGGACTCGCAACAATGGGCTCCAGTTGGAGAAATTTAGATTTAGAAAGGCTATTAGATAGTACTAGTTTGGCAATAATATTGTGGATACCTTATACCTTTGATGAGTTCCGAGCCTGGCCATGGGCCAGGCTCGTCTGGTGCTTGCCTGGTCAATCAGACTGTTGCTTTTAGTGGCTCACAGCAACAGCCTGGTTGAGTGAACAAACTCCCAGGTAGAGTCATCCAGGCAAGAACTTTGGGTAGCTCTAAGTTGAGGCCGGACGGGTGGGTGCGAGTTGAACCTGCAAGACAGGTTCAACTCGCCAGTAGGCCTACTACAGTGTTCCTTCGTTATGTTCTGTATTTTACACTAGCATTATTCTTTATGATACTAATTGGGAAGCGCTGAACCCGCAAGGGTCATACAGCGCCTAGGGAATACCTGGGAGGAAATGTGTGAACTAATCACATTTGAATCGAGGAAAGGAAATAGAGCTCTAAATCCTCGGATCAAGAGCCCTTTAAAAAGGAGACTAAAGAGGCGGGATTATAATTCGTTAACCCTAAAAAAAAACTCATCATTAAGATTTATTTTACAGGAATTAAAATTCAGTAATGATCTCTGAGATCATCATCATCATCATCATCATCATCATTACACCAGATTTTTGTTTGGAACACCCTACCGGAAAACTCTAGAACTGCAGGCACATTCATCACTTTCAAAACTACCATTAGAAAACGTCTTATCTCCCTGATACACCCCGTCAACTAACTACATGATAACCACCTGGTGGTTCACACTTACACTCACTTATTTGACCATAAACAGAAATATCAATCTCAATCTTAAAATAATGAATCCTAACTAGTCATAAGTTGGCCTGTGATACTCCAATATAGAAACTATGTACTGTGCCAAAACAAAAGCATTCACATTGCTAAACTCACAAACTAGTATTTAGTCACTTAGTATTTAGTCAACTTACTCCACAATTTGTAATAATTTATGGTTACGAATCAATCTAAGTTTGCCCGAAATGCCTAGCTATGCTAGGTGCTCTAGTGGCCCCCTCTGTAATTAGTATTTTATTGCATGTAAACCACACAATAACCAAAATCTGTAAACCCCGCATTGTAATCCTTATAGAGAATAAACTTCGATTTAATTTGATTTGATGTGTGTTTATATTAACTCTTAAGGAGGATATATAAATTACGCTCTGTTTGGAGTCTTGGTTTGTTAAATTAATCTCTTAAGAGAATGAAAATTTACACCGATATATATATATATATATATATATATATATATATATATATATATATATATATATATATATATATATATATATATATATATATATGCAAAACAAGCCACGCTGGGGTGGAAATCTTTATCTCAAGTACTTTCACACTTCTCAGTGCGTCATCAGGAGCTGTGCAATGTTGCAAGGGCAGCAACAGGAGAAATAGGGTAAGTTTTTCATATCATGGTAGCGTGGTGGCACCAGCCTCTGAGGGAGAGAGGCCCAGCGGAGTGCCAACCTCACACCGGTCCCCCCACACCCCACCCCATATGTCGGGTGGGGTAGGCCCCACAATTTGCAGATAGCATGAGGTATAATAACTAGGAGATAGTTAATAGCCAGCAATAAACTTGTAACAGCTGGGAACAGGTCACGTAACGTAAGAAGTTACATTACAGAAGTGTATCATTTACATACAGAATGCAGCTAATGTGAACAACCTTCTAACTAAAGAAATAAAAGGAATAAATCTCTCATTTTGTCATCCGGTGTCGCAGAACATTCCAGAATATTCAGGAAATACTCTCAGTGTCAATTAATATGTCTGTGAATTCTCTTCTTCAAGCTTTTCTTTCTTATAATAACTAGGCTATTCCTGATTTTTTAACACCATTACTCTCATTATTATCCACTATCATCTGTTAATATTATCATTATCATTATATTAATAACAACCTAATTCGATAAACCACTAAACAAGTTGCAATCACCATGTTGCAATCAACTATGTGTACCTTGTACCGCTGTACCTGGATGGGTTAGGACCTCGACAGGTCGACAGGTCACTATGCATTTCTTTTGGGCTATCCTAGGACAGGAAACTATAGACGACATCGTTTTAAATTATCTTCCTGAATTGTGGGTTAGGGAAGGAGTGGATCTAGAAACGGAAGGAGTTTAGGAATGGCTTTAGAAAGAGATGGAGTGGATCTAGAAACGGAAGGAGTGGATTTAACCCTTAAACGGTCCAAACGTAGATCTACGTTTTTTCAACATTTGAAAGTATTTAAAAAAAAGTAGACCTTCTTTTCTTTTTTTACATTTGAAAACGTGTAAAAAACCGTAGATCTACTTTTGGAGCACTACGCATGTGAACATAGATCTGCTTGGACAGTTTAAGGGTTAAAAAGGGGAGAGAATGCTTGCGTCAGGCACTGACAGTGACGCAGCAGGGAGGCAGTACTTAGATAAATAAAAGGAAGTGTGTGCTTCGTTTATTGATTTGGAAAATACTCTCGAGCCAGTGCGTCGAGGAGTGATGTAGCAAGGGTTGCAAATGCATGAAATAGATGGTGGTTAAAAGCTGTAGAGAGGTTTCATGAGGGAAGTGAGGCTGAGGTGAGGGTGTGTAGGGTAGAAGGGGATGATGGTGTCCATTAAAGAACGAGACTTAGAAGAGGATGTAGGATTTCCGTAGGATTTTTTAACAGGTTTATGGATGGGGTTACAGAGAATTGAATGCTATTCTAAAACCTTTCAAGTAGCGGGATGCTTTGGTGCTGTTGAAAGGCTCTACGTCCTGGTTACTGGAGCTAATGTACCCTTTATTATTGCAGGGGTTATATTAGTGGTGTGGTAATGAGGTATGACGGTTCAGTTTTCGGGGGGAGGAAATTGTCACACTTGGTGTTTGCAGATATTGCAGTGCTGTTGAGATAAGAGATAGAATGGAAGAGAAGCGTAAGGGCCTTAGGGGTGATAATATCAGATGTAGTCGAGGATCACACCAGTATTGGTATCACCAACGTTAGGAAATCGACAGGCTTGATAACTACAACATTCAAAACAAAAGATACCAGGCCGATGGTGATACCTTAAGTCACATATGTTGTATAGACTAGAATATTGTTATACAACAGTTCCTTTATTTAAAAGAAGGTGTAATTAAAGAAGTGAAGAATGTACAGAGAGTATTTACCACACACATAAATTCAGTCAACTACCTAAATTCTTGGAATGCCTAAGGTCTTTTGAACTGTACTCCCCGGAATATTAAAGAGAAAAATACACCAAAATTTATTCAAGGAAAATTCTGAAGGGACTGTTCCCAGATCTGCACACAGAAAATATTATCCAAGAGAGCAAGATGCTTAACAGTGGTGACGTAAGTACAGAGACAACACAATAAATGTAAAGGAACTGAGGGTTTTCATCACGCTTTTTCTGTACATAAGAGGAATTACCCACACGTCCCTGGCTCTCTTTAAGAGGGAACTGGATAGGTTCCTCAAGTTAGTTCCTGATCAGCCAGACTGCGGTGCATTAGCTGAACTGTGATAAATGGGTTAGAAAACCGACAAGTTGAAGAATGAGACACTTGTGCCTCAAACACTGAGTGTCTGTGGTTTGATACCCGGCAAGGGTGGAAACATTGGGCGTGTTTCCTTACACCTGTTGTCCCTGTTCACCTAGCAAGTAAGTAGATACCTGGGTGTTAGTGGCATGGCGTGGGTCGCATCCTGGGGGACAAGACTGAAGGACGACAATGGAAATAAGACAGTCCCTTGATGACACGGTGGCTAACCCTCCGGGGTTAAATATCCGAACAAAATCCTATCTCTTAATATGTGGTATGAATTACAAGGTAATGAGCTTCAGTCGTAAGAAAAGTAGCTCCAATTCTTTGGATCCAGAGCCCTTCAGCGGTGGGGGGCCCACCCCCCTCCTCTTGAAAAAGAGCAGGCGCCTGATGAACCCCAGACAACAGCTGGCTGTCAGTCATCGACTAGGCGCCAGCTGCTGACTCAGCAATCTCAGATTAAGGTGGAGGGTGCCAGGAAGACGCGCTCAAGGTGGTGCCAGGAAGACGCCCTCAAGGTGGTGCCAGGAGGACGCGCTAAATGTAGTGCCAGGACGACGCGCTCAAGGTGGTGCCAGGAAGACGCGCTCAAGGTGGTGCCAGGAAGACGCACTCAAGGTGGTGCCAGGAAGACGCGCTCAAGGTAGTGCCAGGATGACGCGCTCAGGGTGGTGCCAGGAAGACGCACTCAAGGTGGTGCCAGGAAGACGCGCTCAAGGTAGTGCCAGGATGACGCGCTCAAGGTGGTGCCAGGAGGACGCGCTCAAGGTCGTGCCAGGACGACGCTCTCAAGGTGGTGCCAGGACGACGCTCTCAAGGTGGTGCCAGGAAGACGCACTCAAGGTGGTGCTAGGAGGACGCGCTCAAGGTAGTGCCAGGACGACGCGCTCAAGGTGGTGCCAGGAAGACGCACTCAAGGTGGTGCCAGGAAGACGCACTCAAGGTGGTGCCAGGACGACGCGCTCAAGGTGGTGCCAGGAAGACGCACTCAAGGTGGTGCCAGGAAGACGCACTCAAGGTGGTGCCAGGAAGACGCACTCAAGGTGGTGCCAGGAAGACACACTCAAGATGGGTGGGTGCCAGGAAGACACACTCAAGATGGGTAGGTGCCAGGAAGACTCACCCAAACCGTCATAAGACAGAGAATTGACCTAGACTGCAGCGCAGGTGACCTGAGGTCGCGCGCCTCTGGTCTTCACACGCCACCTTTACCTTGAAAAATAATAGGAACGCCTTCAAGCCTTTCTTGGTATATACCAGTAGTATATCCCTCCCTCTCTGGAACGATGAAGAATATCCATATGATAATCCATACCAGGACAATACTGGAGGGTCAGGTGCCCAGCTACTCTCGACCATTACAACGTACTGGAGAGAGAGATGGGAACAAGTCCGAAACGGATCCAGTGAGAAGCTGGGACGCCATGACCACAATAGAACACTGTGTCAACATTTAGCTACGTGTTGTTACCTATGTGCGTGGTTGCTTTCCCCACCCGTCTCTCTCTCTCTCTCAGATGCTCATCAGGATCCTTTAGAAATTCTTTCTTAATGAAATTCAACTGTTTAACTCCCGTGATCCAGAAATTTCCAAAGTATTCCAGTGAGTCGAGAGACATTTCTAATTAGAGAGGAGCGCCTCGCGCAGATTAGCCTTCACGTCAGACGAGAAAACATCGGCATCAAAGCGGACAAAATGGAGACACTGAGCGGACCGTCTCGTTAAAGAAAGTGTGAGATTCCTTTGTCGGCGGATTGGTGGGTGAAGTTGGTGGGTAAGTGGATGAGAGTGTTGTGTGGGTGGGTGATGCGTACAGCAGCTAGTGCAGCAGCAGCAGATCAGGTGACCTGGATGAAGCATGCATCAGTCAACTGTTACCGCTGATACTGAGTAGGCGAGGCCAACCCAGCAAGGAGTAGGCGAGGCCAAAAAGCTGGGCAAGATCAGCCCAGCCAGGAACATCAGAAAGGAGAAACAGTGCAATAGGCCTACTGGCCCATGCTAGGTAAGTTCTTCTCAAACCCAAACCCACTAACAAAAATATCCGTGAGAGTGAGAGAGGCCAACACATGTCTTCAACAGGTATTGACAGGAAGAGAGAGAGAGAGAGAGAGATGACAGCATCCACGGCCTATCCCACCAGACACACACGGCCACCGCGCCCACTATAAGTGAATAATATATTGCTAAGATTTTGTGAGCTAGAGAGGGTATTGATGGTGGAGTGAAATGGTAGGTGTGAGGGGGGTGTTTAGTGGTGGTGGTAAGAGAGGAGGAAGAGGGGGAGGGAGGGGAGAGTGTTAGAGGGAAGGAGAGAGTGTTAGAGAGAAGAGGAGAATGTTAGAGACAAGAGGAGAATGTTAGAGAGGGGGGAATGCTAGAGAGAAAAGGAGAATGTAAGAAAGTGGGGGGGGGGGTGTTAGAGAGAAGAGGTACAACAAAAATATCTATGCAGAGATATCTAGAAGCCTCGCTAATCGCCGTCACCGACACAATAGAATGTAACACTGGAAAACACAAAATTTCTCTAACGATAGCTATCAAAACTTTGGGGGGCCCAGTCCCTGGACCCATTACGTACCTCTGTAATCTGTAAATACCTTTGTAACTTGTCATGATTGTGACCAGACTTACCTGGAGTTCATTACCTTTGTAAATTGTGAGTTCATTACCTTTGTAAATTGTGAGTTCGTTACCTTTGTAAATTGTGAGTTCATTGCCTCTGTAACTTGCTCAGCTATCAAAACTTTGGAGTCCAGTCCCTGGACCAATTATGTACCTCTGTAATCTTTTGACTACCGCCCACAGGATGGGTATGGGGTGCATAATAAACATATTAAACTTAAACGTTAGCATACATGGTACTCAGCAGGCTAAGCTGCACCAGGCCAACAACACAGGAGTCTCATTGTCTACCTGTCCTCATCCCAATATGGCATTCTTCAGGTCACCATGAGTCACTCACACCTCACTCAGGTCATCATGTGTCACTCACACCTCACTCAGGTCACCATGTGTCACTCACACCTCACTCAGGTCACCATGTGTCACTCACACCTCACTCAGGTCACCATGTGTCACTCACACCTCACTCAGGTCACTATGTGTAACTCACACTTCACTCAGGTCACCATGTGTCACACCTCACTCAGGTCACAATGTGTCACTCACACCTCACTCAGGTCACTATGTGTAACTCACACTTCACTCAGGTCACCATGTGTCACACCTCACTCAGGTCACAATGTGTCACTCACACCTCACTCAGGTCATGATGTGTAACTCACACCTCACTCAGGTCACCATGCGTCACTCACACCTCACTCAGGTCACCATGTGTCACTCACACCTCACTCAGGTCACCATGTGTCACTCACACCTCACTCAGGTCACCATGTGTAACTCACACCTCGCTCAGGTCACTATGTGTCACTCACACCTCGCTCAGGTCACCATGCGTCACTCACACCTCACTCAGGTCACCATGCGTCACTCACACCTCGCTCAGGTCACCATGTGTAACTCACACCTCGCTCAGGTCACCATGCGTCACTCACACCTCGCTCAGGTCACCATGCGTCACTCACACCTCACTCAGGTCACCATGTGTAACTCACACCTCGCTCAGGTCACTATGTGTCACTCACACCTCGCTCAGGTCACCATGCGTCACTCACACCTCGCTCTCCGCCTATATTTAATGTCTTTCAACCTCTGTATGTTAGAAGTGATATAGGTCCCAGGACTGAATCGTTTTTAAATATGTCCAAATGTTTGCTTACGTGTTTTTCTTAATCAAGTTATCTTACTGTTGTGTGTGTGTGTGTGTGTGTGTGTGTGTGTGTGTGTGTGTGTGTGTGTATGTGTGTGTGTGTGTACTCACCTAATTGTACTCACCTAATTGTGGTTGCAGGGGTCGAGACTCAGCTCCTGGCCCCACCTCTTCACTGATCGCTACTGGGTTCTCTCTCTCTCTGCTTCCTGAGCTTTGTCATACCTCTTCTTAAAACTATGTATGGTTCCTGCCTCCACTACTTCACTTGCTAGGCTATTCCACTTCCTGACAACTCTATGACTGAAGAAATGCTTCCTAACGTCCCTGTGACTCGTCTGAGTCTTCAGCTTCCAGTTGTGACCCCTTGTCCCTGTGTCCCCTCTCTGGAACATCCTATCTCTGTCCACCTTGTCTATTCCCCGCAGTATCTTGTATGTCGTTATCATGTCTCCCCTGACCCTTCTGTCCTCCAGTGTCGTCAGTCCGATTTCCCTTAACCTTTCCTCGTACGACATTCCCTTGAGCTCTGGGACTAGCCTTGTTGCAAACCTTTGTACTTTCTCTAACTTCTTGACGTGCTTGACCAGGTGTGGGTTCCAGACTGGTGCTGCATACTCCAGTATGGGCCTAACATACACAGTGTACAGTGTCTTGAACGATTCCTTATTAAGGTATCGGAACGCTATTCTCAGGTTTGCCAGGCGCCCGTATGCTGCAGCGGTTATTTGGTTGATGTGTGCCTCCGGTGATGTGCTTGGTGTTATGGTCACCCCAAGGTCTTTCTCCCTGAGTGAGGTCTGTAGTCTTTGTCCACCTAGCCTATACTCTGTCTGCGGTCTTCTTTGCCCCTCCCCAATCTTCATGACTTTGCATTTGGCTGGATTGAATTCGAGAAGCCAGTTACTGGACCACATGTCCAGCCTGTCCAGGTCTCTTTGCAGTCCTGCCTCATCCTCGTCTGATTTAATTCTTCTCATCAACTTCACGTCATCTGTGTGTGTGTGTGTGTGTGTGTGTGTGTGTGTGTGTGTGTGTGTGTGTGTGTGTGTGTGTGTGTGTGTGTGTGTGTGTGTGTGTGTGTGTGTATGTTTGTGTATGTGTCTGAGTGTGTGTGCGCGCTCACGATGAATGGTAACAACAAATAACACTGTTCAGTATCCTACAGTTGTTATAGATTTTGCCCCAGAGGGAAAGTTCATTCTGCAGCAGCACTCATTCTGTGAGTGAACATAACGCCAGACAATATTGGACAACGCCACTCGTCCTGTAAGCGAGTATAACATCATCCAACTGTATTGGACAACGCCACCAGTCTTGTGAGTGAATATATCATAAGAGAGCATTGGGAAGTACCCTTCACCCTGTGAGTCAACATAAGAAAGGAACACTGCAGAAGGCGTACTGACTCATGTGGAAAGAGACACTTACGCACAGTTCGGGACGTTTATTAAAGGAAACATTTCACCGCGAGTTGCTTCTTCAGTCCTAATACAGAGAAGACTAAGAAAACGAGTATATATCACCCTTGAAGGTGATATATACTCGTTTTAAGGTGGTCAGTCCCTCAGCCGCCTGGAGAAGAGTGTTCTTCCAGAGTCTGAAACAAGGTGAGGTTGAAGTGACAGTGTGGAGACTTATATACTGTCAGGAGGTGAGATGTAGACTGAGGGACTGACCACCTCAAAACTGCGTCTTCAAAGGTGATGCACTGATTAAATCGTCTTCACGTCTCTTCTGCTTCTACCAACTTTTCTGTACTCGACTGAAGAAGCCTACTGTGTAGGCGAAACGTTTCAAAATAAAAATACCTAACTGTTGAATATGTGTCTTACCTAACAACCTGTCAGTATTTTATACCATTTTAATATTCATAAGGAGACAATGTTAATGCTGTCAATAGAGTGCAAACACTTTGGACTGCAAACAATATGAATCAAGGTAAGGCAGGTATCAGCATGTTGAGAGGCGGGCCCAAGAGCCTTAGGCTCGTTTTGATATTCAGCCTGAGGCTCAATACCCTGCAAACCCCACTAGGTAATTACAGCAAGGTCCATACACTGTTATTTTCAATCTGTCTCAATCTCCCTCTCCTAAAAGATAACGAAATGAAAGGTGGGTGACACGTAGCAGCAGTATTGAACACTGCTGGAGAGGGGAAGCGAGGGGCAAAAATGACAATCGGAAAAGGAATGTGGTGAGACGCGGTGAGGCTGAGGGGAAGCCAGGAAGCGACTGAGGGGAGAGGGCGACGAGGGAAGAGGGCGACGAGGGAAGAGGGCGACGAGGGGAAGAAAGCGACGAGGGGAAGAGAGCAACAAGGGCAAGCCAGAAGAGGTATGACTAGGGCAGGTGGTGATGGGGAGAGGGAAGGAGGATATTGTGCCTGTGGGGAGAGGAGTCGTAGAGGAGAAAAGGAGAGCGAGAATGAGTAGAGTAAAGAGAATGAGTAGAGTGAGTAAAGAGAATGAGTAGAGTGAGTAAAGAGAATGAGTAGAGTGGGCAGGAAAGTACTTCGTGCGCATTTACGTGATTTACTAAAAATGAGAAGTTGAACGAAGTGGTGAAGGTGAGGAAGAGTGTTGAAGGTGTAGCAACCTGTGACCTCTCACCACTCCTCAGACTAGATCTCTACAGAATCTTCCAAACCTGGACTTGTAGACTGCAACAGAGTGACTGCTCACTCTGTTGCCCAAATTACATGAGAATAACACCATTCTGTCGTGAGAGTATCTCAGGGAGCAGACAGGAGTCGAACCTGTGGCCTGGCAGTCCTTAGATTATCAAGCCAAGGGTCTCACCACTGAGCCATAACATCCTCAGATTTATATTGCCGGCGAAGCGGCTAATTTGTTGTGCAACCCGTACCCATCCTGTGCCCATCCCGTGCCCATCCTGTGCCCATTCCGTGCCCATCCTGTGCCCATCCCGTGCCCATCCTGTGCCCATCCCGTGCCCATCCTGTGGACGGTAGTGGCTGGTTTATTGTGCACTTCATAAGCATATTATGGACGGTAGCTGTTAGTTTGATTAATAAAACACTTGTGCAATATTTGAGCATCTTTACTGTGGAAAGTTTTCTCTCAGCCAGAGGCTTCCTCAGTCTAATGCAGAGAAGAACTGTGGAAGATGAGAATTAGTTTGAGGTAATCAGTCCCTCAGCCTGGAATCGATGTGCTCAGTCCATCAAACTTGATAAAAGTACAGTATAGGGACGGAGAAGGGGCTTATTTACTTCAGACAGGTGAGGTGAAGCAGTTGTAGAGGGCGTCACCAGTGGGAAAATCCAGTAGTGAAAATAGGTCATGTCTATAGGTTAGGTTAAGTTAGGTTAGGTTAGGTTAGGTTTGAAGAATTCCCTGTATCAAGATCCTAAGGTGCTGCTGTGTCTGACATATTACATAAATGATTTAGAAAACCGACAATTAATGAGAAACTTTTGCAATATATTTTGGGTATATTCCTCTTTGTTGTACAAGTGTCTGTAGATTGATCAAGGGTATTTTACTAGCATTTACTGACCCGCCCATCATTTAAGCTTCTTTAAAATACATATACTGTATTCTTTCCACGCGGGCCTTGTTATACCTACCCTTGAAACTGTGCATCAAGTTTGCCTTGAAAACTTCGTTATCAAGCTTATTTCGTTTCTTAGCCAATCAGAGAGTGAAGAAGTGTTTCCCAGCGTCCCTGTGCAGTCCCTATCCACCACTTCGATTCCCCCTAGAATGTTGGATGTCTAAGCCATGTTTTCTCTCATCCTCATCTCTTATTTAGTCTCTTATCGTGTGTCATGCCTCTCATGGCTGGGACAAGTCTTGTTGCTTACCTTTGTAGTTTCTTAAGAGTCTCTGTGTTGCGGCTGTGTATTCTGTGGTAAGTTTTCTTACGTTGTACAAAGTGTTCTGAAGTATTGTGTGTCCACATCTCTCAATGGTGTGTGTGTGTGTGTGTGTGTGTTCTCACCTATTTGTGATTGCAGGGGTCGATTCATAGCTCCTGGCCCCGCCTCTTCACTGGCCTCTACTGGGTCACTCTCCCCGCACCATGAGCTTTGTCACACCTCTACTTAAAGCTATGTGTGTGTGTGTGTGAGAGAGAGAGAGAGAGAGTGATGGTATTTAAGGAGTCGGTGAGTGGAACTGAGAGTGATGTGCCACCCATTTCCCCATCACCCCCGACGAGCACATCCTGGGGGTGGGCGGAGCATTATTTTCCTCCTTCACGTCGGGGGTACTGGAAAAACTTCTTATCGGTCTTCCTCACAGATAAGCAGGAGGCGCATCCATATCCCCCCAGCCTGTGCGCGCGCGCGTGTGCGTGTGCATGTGTGTGTGTGTGTGTGTGTGTTTGTGTGTGTGTGTGTGTGTGTGTGTGTGTGTGTGTGTGTGTGTGTGTGTGTGTGTGTGTGTGTGTGTGTGTGTGTTACCAGTGGTTCTGTCGTATTCAGATCTTCCTGTGCTCGGGGTGATAACTGACAAGTTCGTGGTGTGTGCTGCTGGTGCAGCCCACACCAGGTGCAGCTTAGAACACGTGTTCACTGAGAGGGACGACACGGAGTGGGCGACAGAGAGGGGGGTGACACGGAGAAACATTCAGCTGCCTCTTTCTTCCGCATAAAACACACGTCAAGTCAGCTATTTGTCCCCGTACTGTACCATTTAATAGCAAAATTGACCATTGAAAAGAACAATACCGAAGTTATAATTTGAATTTTGCACATACACAAGTCCGGAGGAGAATAATCATTCCTCCACATTTTTTCCTTATGCCTATACATAATTAGGCACCTTGTTGGAGCAGCAGAGCCACGCCCTTCCTGGGAGTGCCACAGTCACAGTGCCCCCGAGTGCGTCTCTTAGCTGACGTCCTGCTGCTTCTCCCGTGTACCTCTTCCTTCGTTCGTTCTGCTGTGTGCGAAACCACCGCCCAAGACGTATTAATCTGCTGGTCAGCTACTGGTTTAGTGCTTAGTTATAATAATAATAATAATAATAATAATAATAATAATAATAATAATAATAATAATAATAATAATAATAATTTATCTGCTGGTATTTCCAGAGGCTTTTAAGATGAACGCTTCCATCCGTCCGTGCCTCAGCCTTTCCGGGGAGAGACAATCTGCCCTCTGAAATGCTTGCTGTGGCAACTATAACGAAGCGATACCGAAAATAACCCCCGGACGGGCGGGACTGAGCCGGCTCCTGATTGGTGGCAGGAAGAGCAAGCAAGACGCCCGATTGGTCAGCCATCTTCCGCTTGACGGAGTTGCGGTTTTTGGAATTCCGTCCAAGAACGTGCGAGAAATAGACTCAGTCAACATCGGCTATTTCCAGCGGCCGGGAAGCGTTTTTCCAGTCAATACATCTGTTTTTAGCTTTCTCAGTTAACAAACCCAGCCGGAGACGCACCCAGCTTCTGTCATATATATATATATATATATATATATATATATATATATATATATATATATATATATATATATATATATATATATATATATATATATATATATATATATATATATGTACATACGTTTATGTTGAAGATATTGGCCTTACCTGCTGTGTTTAAATTATAAATATATATAATGAACACTTAGCTGATAAATGACATAAATCGTCTACACAGCCGCCCCTGCAGACGAGGTCTAGAAGCTGTCGAAACCATCACAACATTGGGCTGTCAAGAGATACAATTTGTAAGTATAAATTACCCCTAGGGGGTGTTATGTCAGCTTATTGCATTCACTGGTGGCTGACGATGTACTTACTTGTTTGGACTCAATGGTCCGCATATCACCGGGGTTTATGATAAGTTTCTAACTCACGACTTTATACTCAACTGCGCAGTCAATAGTAGTACATCACGAGTTAGAACACTTACCTGGGTATATGTATCTGACCCGTAATTACGCCCGGATATCCGTTGAGTTGATTGAAGAATAGTGTTCTTTGAAGAATGTCGCACTACACTCTGTTGGATCGCAACACTCGTTGTTACACTGTTCATCAATAACTGTTCACACAAAGTTATCACTGGAGAAGCTGATCACACTTCTCTTAAGTGTTTATTGTGTTTTATGAGACACTTTGTTCACACTAACGCACAGATCAGTGTTCTTTGCTGGTTATTCTGGCGTCAGTGTCACTCTCTCTAGAGTCAAAGTTAGTCTGGCGACGCCACACCGCCCCAAGCCGTTGCTGCCCCTTGCACAAAGTACTTTTTGCACTAGTACTTTTTGCTCCCTTGCCACTTCCTCGATGAAGCAAAGCAGAATGCTTGATTCTTGCTGTCTTAAGCATAGACAACAACGTCCACTATCTTTACTATGGTAATAAAGTGGGAGCAGGATTTTCCTTAATTGTCCTGCTAAAGTAAGAATGCTAAAGTAAGAATGCTCCTTGCAGAGGTCAAGTGACCTCTGCAAGGAGCAGAGGTCACTTGATTATGTGGCATAGCATCTGTGATCAATTACTCACTGTAGCAGTAAACAAGACGCTTGCCCCTTCTGAGAGGGCTTGGCCCCTCAGGGCTGAAAGGGGCTGAAGGGGCTGAAAGGGCTGAAGGGGGCTGATACCCCCCTCCTGGAGAAAATTTCTCCACACGTATATATATATGAGAAGACAGGGAAATACAGGTACCTTTTGTTCCCATTATGTAGTTAGCATATAGAGTAGGTTAGCAGCACACTGTGATAATACCTATTTTTGTGAAATAACTTTTGAAGCTTAATCATTATAATGAAATGATGATTAATAAGCCTCATGGAGAGCTGATAGAGCTCAAGTTTCAAGTCTGCATTATTAGGGGGAGCGGTAAGCCCGCAGGGATTATACAGTGCCTGGGGGCGAAGGGTATGGAAGGTACTCAGGCTTAATTCAGGGAACTGGAGCACAGATCCAATTCCCTAGATCAAGAGCCCCTCACCAGCATGAAGGAACCTTCCTTCAGGGGTTCAAGACTGCAGAATCTAAGCTTCGTCAACAGCTGCTCGAGTCTTTCATCTCTTATGCTCAAGTTCAAAGCTATTTTTTTTTTCTTGTATCAAAATTTATAAAACGTAAATATTTCCAGGAATTTGATTTTTTTCTTTATTTGTTGTAGGTAACTCTAAACCACTTATATCTTGAGTGTTCATTTCAAATCAAAAATCTCGATTACCGTTAATTATAATTCACTTTGCAAATTAAAGAGAATATCTAATGGCGTACTAACATAACAGTTAAATAGTTTGCTTAAGGGTTATACTTGACCTGTAAGCTGGAGCCACTGTGTGTGTGTGTGTGTGTGTGTGTGTGTGTGTGTGTGTGTGTGTGTGTGTGTGTGTGTGTGTGTGTGTGTGTGTAAGTACATGGGCAGAGTTATGTTCGTGGTGTCTCGTCCGTGGTAACTTTTTTTCCGTTGTTCTCGCACTCACCATTTCCTCGTTTAACTCTTTCCATTGGTCAGCTGCTGTGTGGAGAAAATGTTCGTATCCATTGGGTTGTATTTTTACCTCAGTTGACAACAGTGCCGTCTTGTTGTTCCTGTTGCAAGCACTAAGAAGGCCTCTTATTTTTTTTAATGTCCTTTTTGTACTTTGTATGTAGTTATCATATCTCTTCTTTTCCTCCTCCCGATGGGTGTGTGGATGACTGGGTGAGGTGATGACTTGGTGAGGGGATGTCTGGGTAGGTGGGTGCTTGGGCGGGTCGATAGGTGCTTGAAGTTCTCAATCTTCTGCAGCTCTTGGTCCACCTGGGTATATCTCATGGCACTCGGGACCCACCACAGATGTTCTTGTTCACTTTCTTTTATCTACTCTCAGTTGGTTAAATGGTATAAAGCTTATCGCCTTCACACGGGTCAATGTTGCTTATAACCCGGTCACTGCCAGTCAAGGATGCTCTCACCAGTGTAAATGTACTGAGAAACGTATACCTCTCAGAGTATATATCTTGTGAGTCAATTTTATTTTTTCTGTCACAAGTAAAACTTTAACAACTTCAAAAACATATGAATGTAAAATATTTTGTTCACTGTTTATGTACTATTTTATTAGTTTTTTAATTGTTCTTCTTCCTAATCGTATATAATTATAGATTCATTAATGTATATGTCGGTACACAGAAGCAGATCAGTTACGTCTTAAAACAACAGTTACAGATAATTCCTGGTTAATATAGACCGTCGTGTGGACAACTGCCTTCAATTAAAACTAACCAGCGACTGAAAAATCTGCTGCTGGAGTATGGGCCAAGCATCCAGTGAGAAATCATTTTCACGTGACCTGACTGAGGTTCACAAGTGGGTCGCGGCCCACCGACTGGGAAACGTTATGGTGGTGGTGAGAGATCGTGACGTTGTGGTAGTGGTACGAAAGGTGGAAGCGTGGAAAACGATGATGGTGGGGAAAGGTGGCAAGAAGATAATTAGCAAGAGGTTAGTTGAACATCGATAAAGAAAGATATCTTATCTCACGAATCTGTTTGAATTCTACGAGAGGCTGACGGAGATGTGCACGATGATTTAGAGGCATCGATCGAGTGCACGAGAGCAATTTGTTATGGGCGAGACCAAAACAACAGAGTGTAGATGGAAACTAAGAGGAGCCGCCACGGAGATGCTCAAAAACTTTTCTTGTTCAGGGAGTTGGGGCACTCTCATTACACCGCTCCAAGAGTATGACAGGATCGACTGAAGGTTAAGAAGCAGGACCAAGAGCTGAGGTTCAACTCCTCCCCCACCACTCCCGCAGGCACATCTAGGTGAGTACACAAACGCACATACACTACAACTACTGTAACCTTTACATATATAAATCACACACTACTGCAGAAGGAACACCACAAGCGCAGCTCTGCCTCTCTAGCTACGGATAATCACACATAGGTAATTTCACACACCCACATCACTGGATATCCCAGGTGCAAGTACCCCGCAGAACTCACCCTCTCAAAGGACGCAGGGCTGGCAGGGAACCAAGAGAGCTTAAAAGGAAAATGGAGTGGCGAAGGGGAGTAGGAGAGGTGTTGGGGTAGGTGGAGGAGGTGGGCCCACGGAGAATAGATTGTGCCAGCAGTGACCTGCATGCCAAATCTCCATTGAATGATGGTTCTGTCGATGGAGCTGCAAGGTGTGAACGCCGGACCAGGAATCTCAATGCAGAATTCTTGTTGGATGCGTTTGGGTGCGCGTGCGTGTGTGTGTGTGAGCGGTTACTGGTTTGACTGTGTTTATATGGGTCGAACTCCATCTGCTGGGTCTCGCCTTTGACCACCAGTCACCAGGTGTGATGCATCCTCCTTTCTCGTATGTTTAAATTACCTGTTACAACCACCGTGCTCCAGTGCACGCCACTACCACCGTGCTCCAGGGCATCCCACTACCACCGTGCTCCAGGGCACGCCACTACCACCGTGCTCCAGGGCATCCCACTACCACCGTGCTCCAGGGCACGCCACTACCACCGTGCTCCAGGGCACGCCACTACCACCGTGCTCCAGGGCACGCCACTACCACCGTGCTCCAGGGCACGCCACTACTACCGTGCTCCAGGGCAAGCCGCAACCACCGTGCTCCAGGGCACGCCACTACCACCGTGCTCCAGGGCATCCCACTACCACCGTGCTCCAGGGCATGTCACTACCACCGTGCTCCAGTGCACGCCACTACCACCGTGCTCCAGGGCACGCCACTACCACCGTGCTCCAGGGCACGTCACTACTACCGTTCTCCAGGGCACGCCACTACAACCGTGTTCCAGGGCACGCCACTACCACCGTGCTCCAGGGCACGCCAGTACCACCGTGCTCCAGGGCACGCCAGTACCACCGTGCGCCAGAGCACGCCACTACTACCGTGCTTCAGGGCACGCCACTACCACCGTGCTCCAGGGCACGCCACTACCACCGTGTTCCAGGGCACGCTACTACTACCGTGCTCCAGGGCACGCCACTACCACCGTGCTCCAGGGCACGCCACTACCACGGTGCTCCAGGGCACGCAACTACCGTTCTCCAGGGCACGCCACTACCACCGTGTTCCAGGGCACGCCAGTACCACCGTGCTCCAGGGCACGCCATTACCACCGTGCTCCAGGGCACGCCACTACTACCGTGCTCCAGGGCACGCCACTACCACCGTGCTCCAGGGCACGCCACTACCACCGTGCTCCAGGGCACGCCACTATCACCGTGTCCCAGGGCACGCCACTATCACCGTGCCCCAGAGCACGCCACTACCACCGTGCTCCAGGGCACGCCACTACCACCGTGCCCCAGGGCTCGCCACTGGGGCAGTATCCACCTTACCAATTCCTGTGAATGTTTTGAGTGCCTATGTGTCTCCAGTAGTGCCAAGATTCTGCTCAACAACGTGTCATCATGGTGTCTGGAGGCAGCCTAATGGTTGGTCTCTGGAGGCAGCCTAATGGTTGGTCTCTGGAGGCAGCCTAATGGTTGGTCTCTGGAGGCAGCCTAATGGTTGGTCTCTGGAGGCAGCCTAATGGTTGGTCTCTGGAGGCAGCCTAATGGTTGGTCTCAGAATCATTGTGTGATCGGCGTCCAGAGTTGAATGTTTCCTGACAGAGTTCTTTCGCTTACTTTTTTTTTAAATTTGTCTACATCTCATTAAATATAAATTCTTATTACTTTATGTGATTTAACTTTCGTAGTTTGCCCGTGATATCCCACAACTTCAAGCTTTCTTCAAGCTTACCCATGATATCTCACAGCTTCAAGCTTTCTTACTCTCTCAGGAATCTTCTCTTGGAGAGGACCCATGAGACTGACCTGACTGTATTACACCCACATCTTTGGCTAAAATATTTATCATTAAAAGAATAGGTAGAAGTACCCAGCTTGGCGCCCATCAAAGGTATATCAAAAGTATATCAAGGAATGCTATTATTTTAGGCATTGGGAGCGGCAGATCGATCTGGCAATGAGTCAGATTTTTAGTCTTGAAAACTGACGATGTTCTCAGCAGAAACATTTGCAAAAAAGTGAATTTCTTGTATTTAACCTCCAAACAAAACTCTTAACTGCAAATAGCAATTAAAGTCATTGTTTTTTCTATTCGATTCCCTTTCAGCTCCTGAATCACTTCTTTCACGATCTTTTCCACGAGTTTAGGTTAAGTTAGGTAATATTTGTTAGGAAACAGGACAAGTGTTTCCTGACGCGGGTCTTAGTCATATGATGACCCGCCACTGGAGCTTCTGGTCATCTGACCGAGGCCTTCCGCTGGCTTACCCGTCCACTCCCTTAAAAATTATGGCTATGATTATAACTATTAGGAATGGAGTCTTCTGACAGTCTTCTGTGGAGTCTTCTGACAGTCTTCTGTGGAGTCTTCTGACAGTCTTCTGTGGAGTCTTCTGACAGTCTTCTGTGGAGTCTTCTGTGGAGTCTTCTGACAGTCTTCTATGGAGTCTTCTGACAGTCTTCTGTGGAGTCTTCTGACAGTCTTCTGTGGAGTCTTCTGACAATCTTCTGTGGAGTCTTCTGACAGTCTTCTGTGGAGTCTTCTGACAATCTTCTGTGGAGTCTTCTGACAGTCTTCTGTGGAGTCTTCTGACAGCTCTCCTACAATGACCATGATAAGCTCCCTTCCCCTCCCCCCTTTTTTTTTTACCTCTCGGAGTTGTTAGGATTATATTGTCTCATTTTTCACGAAATCGTAATGACACGATTGCAAACCACTGGTCACAGTGGTGGCCTATGCTAACCTTTCTATGGTGTAGAAATATACCTAGTTGGATGAATCTTATTGTGGCTAGCTGGTTCAGTGGCTAACGCGACGGTCTGGAGTTCTGAGACTCTCTGACCGAGGGTTCTATCCCCGCCCGTGGTATGGTTTGTCTCATGTTCCTTACCTATCTCCTACAGTAGCCTTCTAGGAAGCTAGAACTCTCCTAGTGACCTTTACTTACACCTTCAAGTATTGTATGTGTCTGCGATTACTTGCATATGTGTGTATCTGTGTATGGATGAAACCACAATAAAACGAGTATTTGCAAATATGTAAAGCCACAACAGTGAAGATAGGAAATAAAACCTGAGCCCTTTCGTGTATTTACACATCCTCAGAGGAAGATATGTATGTGGAAGCCTTTGAAAGCGCTAAGGGTTTATTTCCTATTTTCGCTGTGGAATTTTTACACATCTGTATATGCAAGAATTGTATATAATACCGACAAGATGAAATTAAGACACATGTGCAACATCTGGGTATCTTTATTGTAGACGTTTCGCCATCCAGTGGCTTTATCAATACAAATTCCAGGACATAACTTGAAGACAGGTGAACTATGTACAGAAGATGAGGTAATCAGTCCCTCAACCTAGCAGTAGGTGCGAAGAGCACCGTAGTCGTGGAGATTCAGAATCTCCACGACTATGGTGCTCTTCTCACCAACTCCAAGGTTGAGGGACTAATTACCTCATTTTCTGTATATAGTTCTACTGCCTTCAAGTTATGTCCTGAAATTTGTATTGATAAAGCCACTGGATGGCGAAACGTCTACAATAAAGATACGCAGATGTTGCACATGTGTCTTAATTTCATCACATCTGTATATATTTATGCATAATGGACTGTGTCCATAAAATGTGTAAAAAAAAAAAAGCAAAATTGTGTGTGTCTGTCGTGGTAATCTCGTCTAAACTCCAAAATAATTAATCAAAGTTTCTTCTCAAAGTCTTTATGATCCTCCCTGTCGCAGGGTTATCACCAAGCCTAAGTTGCTACCCTACCCCTCCCTGCACCCCCTTCAGTGTCCCTGTCAACCTTCATAGCACCCTTTATTCCACTCATTCCCTTCCACGCTCTTCCACCTCCTTTCCTTCCTTCATTCCACTCCTGTTGTCCCCGGTCTTCCCTACTTACATCCTCCACCCACCCTCTTCACATTCTCCAGTCACTCTACTCTCGTCTGACGTCTGTCCATTCAGTCTCCCTTCGTCCATCCAGTCTCCCTTCGTCCATCCAGTCTCCCTTCGTCCATCCAGTCTCCCTTCGTCCATCCAGTCTCCCTTCGTCCATCCAGCCTCCCTTCGTCCATCCAGTCTCCCTTCGTCCATCCAGCCTCCCTTCGTCTATCCAGTCTCCCTTCGTCCATCCAGCCTCCCTTCGTCTATCCAGTCTCCCTTCGTCCATCCAGCCTCCCTTCCTCTATCCAGTCTCCCTTCGTCCATCCAGCCTCCCTTCGTCCATCCAGCCTCCCTTCGTCTATCCAGTCTCCCTTCGTCCATCCAGTCTCCCTTCGTCTATCCACCGTCGTAAGCTTCTGTCTTTTATGTGCGGGTTATTTGTGTATCTTCGTCTTCCCTTGCACACAAGACCCGTTATCCTGCCTTCTTCACACCTTTCACGACCACAGAGACGAATTGGTGACACTAGTACTACTAGTTACACTGGCGACACCAGCACGACTGATGGCACTGGCACCACTAGTTACACTAGCGACACAAGCACGACTGGTGACACTGGCACCACTAGTTACACTGGCGACACCAGCACGACTGGTGACACTGGCACCACTAGTTACACTGGCGACACCAGCACGACTGGTGACACTGGCACCACTAGTTACACTGGCGACACTGACACTCGCTGGTCAGATTTGCTCGCCGCCTGGTAAAGGGCTGTTGATTCAGAGAATATGAGTTACTCCCCCTTTCTCAGGATCAAGCCTGATCGCCTCTCATTCTAAACTCGCAAGGGCCATATAACAACTGGTCCTTACGAGCTTAGAGCTTTCCCATGAACATATAATCATCTACACCATAACACGTTTAAAAAAGGGGAAGAAAATGCGTTGCCGATCCCCCCAGAGTAACCGACAATTGCTCCTCTACTCTCTTACCCTTCCCTCCCATTTTCCACTCCCACTCCCGCTCCCACTCCCTCAAGTGACTCTGGCTTTCAGTAATCTCAGGGTTGCCAGGAACCTATCTAGACCCTACTTCCTACTCCCATCCCCCACCATTTAATAGGCGATCCAATCACATTAATGCATTCGAAGACCCTCAACACCTGGCTGGACCGGACCTGATCACCGTGTGGCCGCCGGGGCCGGACGTCCCCAGGAAATTGGGTGAGAGGAAGGCAGAGTGAATGAGATTAAAGAGAAGGATGGGAAGGAAGATTAGGAAGAGTAGTGTTAAAAGAAACAGGGAAAAGGAATAGAGTAACATCTTATTGCAATGTATCTCAACATTCTCGAAAGCAAAGTAAAATACGATTGTATTACTGATACGATATTCAACCAGTGTGTGTGTGTGTGTGTGTGTGTGTGTGTGTGTGTGTGTGTGTGTGTGTGTGTGTGTGTGTGTGTGTGTGTGTGTGTGTGTGTGTGTATGTGTACTCACCTAGTTGAGGTTGCGGGGGTCGAGTCCGAGCTCCTGGCCCAGCCTCTTCACTGATCGCTACTAGGTCACTCTCCCTGAGCCGTGAGCTTTATCATACCTCTGCTTAAAGCTATGTATGGATCCTGCCTCCACTACATCACTTCCCAAACTATTCCACTTACTGACTACTCTGTGGCTGAAGAAATACTTCCTAACATCCCTGTGATTCATCTGTGTCTTCAGCTTCCAACTGTGTCCCCTTGTTACTGTGTCCAATCTCTGGAACATCCTGTCTTTGTCCACCTTGTCAATTCCTCTCAGTATTTTGTATGTCGTTATCATGTCCCCCCTATCTCTCCTGTCCTCCAGTGTCGTCAGGTTGATTTCCCTTAACCTCTCCTCGTAGGACATACCTCTTAGCTCTGGGACTAGTCTTGTTGCAAACCTTTGCACTTTCTCTAGTTTCTTTACGTGCTTGGCTAGGTGTGGGTTCCAAACTGGTGCCGCATACTCCAATATGGGCGTAACGTACACGGTGTACAGGGTCCTGAATGATTCCTTATTAAGATGTCGGAATGCTGTTCTGAGGTTTGCCAGGCGCCCATATGCTGCAGCAGTTATTTGGTTGATATGCGCTTCAGGAGATGTGCCTGGTGTTATACTCACCCCAAGATCTTTTTCCTTGAGTGAGGTTTGTAGTCTCTGGCCCCCTAGACTGTACTCCGTCTGCGGTCTTCTTTGCCCTTCCCCAATCTTCATGACTTTGCACTTGGTGGGATTGAACTCCAGGAGCCAATTGCTGGACCAGGTCTGCAGCCTGTCCAGATCCCTTTGTAGTTCTGCCTGGTCTTCGATCGAGTGAATTCTTCTCATCAACTTCACGTCATCTGCAAACAGGGACACCTCAGAGTCTATTCCTTCCGTCATGTCGTTCACAAATACCAGAAACAGCACTGGTCCTAGGACTGACCCCTGTGGGACCCCGCTGGTCACAGGTGCCCACTCTGACACCTCGCCACGTACCATGACTCGCTGCTGTCTTCCTGTCAAGTATTCCCTGATCCATTGTAGTGCCTTCCCTGTTATCCCTGCTTGGTCCTCCAGTTTTTGCACCAATCTCTTGTGTGGAACTGTGTCAAACGCCTTCTTGCAGTCCAAGAAAATGCAATCCACCCACCCCTCTCTCTCTTGTCTTACTGCTGTCACCATGTCATAGAACTCCAGTAGGTTTGTGACACAGGATTTCCCGTCCCTGAAACCATGTTGGCTGCTGTTGATGAGATCGTTCCTTTCTAGGTGTTCCACCACTCTTCTCCTGATAATCTTCTCCATGATTTTGCATACTATACATGTCAGTGACACTGGTCTGTAGTTTAATGCTTCATGTCTGTCTCCTTTTTTAAAGATTGGGACTACATTTGCTGTCTTCCATGCCTCAGGCAATCTCCCTGTTTCGATAGATGTATTGAATATTGTTGTTAGGGGGGGGGGGTACACATAGCGCCTCTGCTCCCTCTCTCAATACCCATGGGGAGATGTTATCTGGCCCCATTGCCTTTGAGGTATCTAGCTCACTCAGAAGCCTCTTCACTTCTTCCTCGGTCGTGTGCACTGTGTCCAGCACATGGTGGTGTGCCCCACCTCTCCGTCTTTCTGGAGCCCCTTCTGTCTCCTCTGTGAACACTTCTTTGAATCTCTTGTTGAGTTCCTCACATACTTCACGGTCATTTCTTGTTGGCTCTCCTCCTTCCTTCCTTAGCCTGATTACCTGGTCCTTGACTGTTGTTTTCCTCCTGATGTGGCTGTACAACAGTTTCGGGTCAGATTTGGCTTTCGCTGCTATGTCATTTTCATATTGTCTTTGGGCCTCCCTTCTTATCTGTGCATATTCGTTTCTGGCTCTACGACTGCTCTCCTTATTCTCCTGGGTCCTTTGCCTTCTATATTTCTTCCATTCCCTAGCACACTTGGTTTTTGCCTCCCGTGTGTGTGTGTGTGTGTGTGTGTGTGTGTGTGTGTGTGTGTGTGTGTGTGTGTGTGTACTCACCTAGTTGTACTCACCTAGTTGAGGTTGCGGGGGTCGAGTCCGAGCTCCTGGCCCCGCCTCTTCACTGATCGCTACTAGGTCACTCTCCCTGAGCCGTGAGCTTTATCATACCTCTGCTTAAAGCTATGTATGGATCCTGCCTCCACTACATCGCTTCCCAAACTATTCCACTTACTGACTACTCTGTGGCTGAAGAAATACTTCCTAACATCCCTGTGATTCATCTGTGTCTTCAGCTTCCAACTGTGTCCCCTTGTTACTGTGTCCAATCTCTGGAACATCCTGTCTTTGTCCACCTTGTCAATTCCTCTCAGTATTTTGTATGTCGTTATCATGTCCCCCCTATCTCTCCTGTGTGTGTGTGTGTGTGTTTGTGTGTGTGTGTGTGTGTGTGTGTGTGTGTGTGTGTGTGTGTGTGTGTGCGTGTGCGTGTGTGTGCGTGTGTGTGTATCGTGGCTACAGAGTGATCTTCACTCAGTCTCAGCAGCAGTAACGAGGCTACAGAGTGATCTTCACTCAGTCTGGACAACAGTAACGAGGCTACAGAGTGATCTTCACTCAGTCTGGGCAACAGTAACGAGGCTACAGAGTGATCTTCACTCAGTCTGGGCAACAGTAACGAGGCTACAGAGTGATCTTCACTCAGTCTGGGCAACAGTAACGAGGCTACAGAGTGAGCTTCGTTCAGTCTAGGCAACAGTAACGAGGCTACAGAGTGAGCTTCGCTCAGTCTGGGCAACAGTAACAAGGCTACAGAGTGAGCTTCGCTTAGTCTGGGCAACAGTAACGAGGCTACAGAGTGAGCTTCGTTCAGTCTAGGCAACAGTAACGAGGCTACAGAGTGAGCTTCGCTCAGTCTGGGCAACAGTAACAAGGCTACAGAGTGATCTTCACTCAGTCTGGGCAACAGTAACGAGGCTACAGAGTGATCTTCACTCAGTCTGGGCAAGAGTAACGAGGCTGACTTTTGACCTCGAGGCCGATTGAAATTCCAGGTAAGTCTGTGAAATTACCCAAGACGCCACAGATTACCCAGACGAGAACAGAATTTTGAAGAATGACCATTGAACAAGTGGTAAATGTTGGAGGATGTCCAGGGAGCACCTGTAACTGCTCAAGAAAACAGAAGATAACCACGGAACACTTGCGAATGTAGAACAGTTGTAAGGGAACTGTTAGTAAAAGAAATGCCTATAAAAGTAGCAAGTGGTATTTAATCAATAACAACGCTGCGACTAGCCGAGGGCTCGAACCCATGTTGTTTTGGTCCGTCTCATGGTGAGTGAAAATCACCCGACACTGTAACCCACAGGACCACCCAGTCCAACAAAGATCACGCACCCAGCAGAGCTAGGTGTTGTGCCGTGATCTGAGGACATACGATGGTGTGGGTGCCTCAGAGCTAATTTCATTTTACTCCCCGTTTGGTGTACTAGCCTTCAAAACAACATGGGTTCGGGCCCTCGGCTAGTTGCAGTGTTGTTATTGATTATATATATATATATATATATATATATATATATATATATATATATATATATATATATATATATATATATATATATAAAATAAATCAAAGCAAGATCAGTAAAGACAATCAGAAGTCCAGTTGCAGAAATTCTGTCTGATGAGGACAGCAGAAGCGAGTGTTTAATTTTGACCAACCTGGCTGGAGGTTAGGACACCTGCGGCCTGCTGATGACTTCCCTGGGATAGTGATCGCATGGGGTTGTAACCTCCCGGGGTAGTGACCTTGCAGTGTGGTGACCTCCGGGGTTACAGGTCAAAGTGTACTGCAAGTGATCTCAGTAAAGGATTTTATAGGTCACAAGGATTTTGTAAATGCTATAACTTCCCTTCTTGCTTTCCTCTTCTTCCCTGTTTCCCACTCTACTGAGCTTTCTCTCCTTCATCTATACCTTTACTCCCTCTTATGTCCTCCGTACCTTCTTCTATCTCCAGTCTTGCTTCCCTCTAGGGAGGTTGCTGCCTCCATCCCTCACCCTGGATGACCTCGTCTTCCTGCCCCTGCCTTATCATGACTCATCTCACGCTCCCTTCTTCCCCTCATTATTACCTGTCTTCCTGCCTCTTCCCCTCATTTCCCCTCGCCACTGCCAAGCTACTCTTCCCTTAACCATCTTTCTCCTCCTCCTCCTCCTCCTCCTCCTCCTTCTCCTCCATTCCTACTTCTCCTCCACTCCTTCACTTCTCCATTCGTACTTCTCCTCCACTCGTACTTCTCCTGGTAAATGGTCCTTCTCAATATTTCTGTCTCAATTTTTTCTCCTCTTATAATTATATTTTCTTATTGGATTTCTTCCCTTCCTCCATCCACGTCTTTGTCTCCTTTCCAATCACCATCTTTTCTTTTTTCTCTCTCTATCCTTTTAGCTCTCTCTCTTATCAACCAATAATTTGCTTATTCCCCGTCTCTCTCTCTCTGTCTCTCTCTCTCTGTCCCTCTCTCTCTCTCTCTCTCTCTCTCTCTCTCTCTCTCTCTCTCTCTCTCTCTCTCTCTCTTGCTCAGACACATCTCACATCTTCAGTAACTACAGAAGCTGCCTATATCTCTTGCAATGCGGAAAGTGTTCCTACATCATCACAGTGATGCTAAAGTCGTGTCCAATCATGGTCGTTTATCACAACCACGTCCCCCGATGTCTCCAGTCACCACCACCACCACCGTTCACCACCACCACCACTCACCACCACCACCACTCACCACCATCTGTCCAGCAACAATCAGGGAAAGTCTCAGCTGGTTACTCTAGCCCGCCTTCGCCTTCAGGAAGTTGGCATCAAAGCGCGGCTTCTCTGCCTAATGCTAGCCGTCACAGTCTGATGGAGCGTGGTCCCAGAGCTGTGTCTCACCAGTGCAGGTGCTACCCAGACCACGCATCTCCAAGGCACCACCAAATAAATAAAACCCAGCGTCACATAACGAGACCCAGAACCCAGAACCCAGAACCCATCAGGCTACCCTACCATTTACTTAGGGTTCGTAAGATTGATTAGTACTCTGTAATTTGTGTGAATTTGATCAGTCTCTGAATAAAGGGTTGCTGAGTGTGTGTGTGTGTGTGTGTGTGTGTGTAAGCTTCGTAAAACAGCTGATAAAACATCTCTATTCTAAACAAACCACCAAAACCAATATTTTGCCAATTTATACCAATAAAACTAGCAAATTAACACCTGCACAACACAGTATAAATCGCAAACTTCCTCTAAGATACACCACCGTTCAGGGTTTGAAACCGATCTAAGGAGTATTATAGTATTATATTCAAAGGGGAATGATAAACCGGTAGGGGTAATACAGCTTATGGGGAGGGAGATAGAGTGAGGTTTGATCCAAGGAAATGGAGATTATTCATAACATTGGCTCTCGTCAACTTGAACCAAGAATAAGAGGTCTAGGGGACCTCAGCTTGTGGTGGAGACATGTTACTGTTCGTTCAGTATTTGAAATAGGTACTTTTCAGAGTGCCCTGGCCTATGCTGGCCTGTCCTGGGCTGGTCTATGCTGGCCTGCCCTGGTTTGCCGTGGCCTGCCCTGGCTTGCCGTGGCCTGCCTTGGCCTGCCCTGGCCTGCCCTGGCCTGCCCTGGCGTGGCTTCTCCAGATCTCCCATGTCTGATAAACCTGCCTTTTGTGTTTTCAATATTGTTTTTGTGTCTTGCTTAGATCCCGTAAAAGAGTAATTAGTATCTCTTGATGCCGGAAGCCCGTTACTTTGTGAGGGAATACGACAGGTTAACATGTTAATTATCGTCCCCACTATGTAACTAGCGAAACAAGTTTTGTTTTAAAGAATGGGTCACTTGTTGCACAAGTGACCCATTCTTCAACTTATCACAAGTGTGTTTTAATAACTGGTCCAGCCTTGGTCAGTAAAGCATCGCTTCTTTCTTCCCCAGGCAACAGCTTCCGCTGTGACAAACGTTTGAGTTGGATGTTCAGCCTGCGCAACACTACCAGGAGCGCGTCCGTACGCAGGAACCTGAACGAGGTGATCTGTTACCTGGAAGGCACCACCTTGCCACCTAGACTGGCCGACGACGAGACGGTTACACCTGCCTACGAAACCACCACACTAGGTATAGGTGAGTGTGTAGGCCCCTGACCTGTAGGATTATTATTACGTTCTAGAGGGAATCGATACGTCCTAAGGGGATCCTTTCCAAGATACGATACTACGTACCTCAAACTGCCCTTCTCACACTATACCATTCACTTATATATCCATACCTCAAATAATCACTAAATCCCATCCCTGGCAACACCCTCCCCCCCCCCACTCTTCATAGATCTAAACTTACTCCCTGTTCAGAACATCCACACTTACTACTGTGCAATCTATATCTACAGGACCTTAAATTCCAATATTAACCTTGGCCTAAAACGCTTTCTTGATAGTTGTGACAGAACCCACAGCCATAACACGAGACACAAACATCTCTACGACATTCCCCGTGTTCGACTAAACCTTTACAAAAATTCAATGTATTTCAAAGGACCTAAAATCTGGAACACCCTACCTGAGAACTCTAGAACTGCAGACACATTCATCACTTTCAAAACTACAGTTAGAAAACATCTTATCTCCATGATACACCCCGACAACTAACTACATGATAACCACCTGGTGGTTCACACTTTCACTCACTCACGCACTGACTATAAACCCAGAAATACTAATCTTAATCTTAAAATAATAAATCCTAACTAGTCATAAGTTTGCCTATGATACTCAAATATAGACACCTTGTATTGTGCCAAAACAAAAGCATTCACATTGCTAAACTCACAAATTATAATGTAATCACCTAGCCTTAATACCATAATCTGTAAGGATTTAATGTTAAGAATTAATCTAAGTCTGCTCGAAATACCTAGCCATGCTAGGTGTCCTAGTGGCCCCCTCTGTAATTAGTATTTTATAACATGTAAACCACACAATATCTAAATCCTATAAACCCCACATTGTAACCATTATAGAGAATAAACTTGAATTGAATTGAAAGGGAACATATAGCACCTACGGGAGAATAGGAGGTTATTATTATTATTATTATAACCAAGGGGGAAGCGCTAAACCCAGAGGATTATACAGCGCCTGGGGAGGGAGGAAGATGTGGAAGGCATTCAGGCTTAATTCGGGGAACTGGAGCACAGATCCAATTCCCTAAATCAAGAGCCCCTCACCAACATCAAGGAACCTTCCTTGAGGGGAGAGAACAGGAGGTAATTTCGATTTCAGCCATGAAAGGGGGGGGGATAACACCACTTCATACCATACACACAATAAGAGGCACTGATCAATGATCTTCGAAAAAGAATCTGTACACAAGTCCAGTGTTATCTAGAGCTTAAGCGGGATGAATGACATACAGATTTAATGTGTATACATCCACATTCTGCAGAGTTATATATTTAGATATTCAAATTCAAATTGTCTATTTCCTTGCAGGTTTATAATGTGGTTGACATATTATAAGAAGTATAATGACATAGGTAGTTTACAGTGAGGGTGTACAATGATTTGTAGTGCAGAGAGAGCCACTATCACACCTTGGTGTTACGGCATATAATAAAAGTTACAGAATCAAACCAAGAGTTATACGTGTACTCATAGCAAGCTCTACGCGTAATTATAGCAAGTTAAACGTGTAATTATAGCAAGTTATACGTGTAACCATAGCAAGAGTCATGCGTGTAACCATAGCAAGAGTCAAGCGTGTAATAGCAAGAGTCATGCGTGTAACCATAGCAAGAGTCATGCGTGTAACGATAGCAAGAGTCATGCGTGTAACCATAGCAAGAGTCATGCGTGTAACCATAGCAAGAGTCATGCGTGTAACCATAGCAAGAGTCATGCGTGTAACCATAGCAAGAGTCATGCGTGTAACCATACCAAGAGTCATGCGTGTAATAGCAAGAGTCATGCGTGTAACCATAGCAAGAGTCATGCGTGTAACCATAGCAAGAGTCATGCGTGTAATAGCAAGAGTCATGCGTGTAACCATAGCAAGAGTCATGCGTGTAACCATAGCAAGAGTCATGCGTGTAACCATAGCAAGAGTCATGCGTGTAATAGCAAGAGTCATGCGTGTAACCATAGCAAGAGTCATGCGTGTAACCATAGCAAGAGTCATGCGTGTAATAGCAAGAGTCATGCGTGTAACCATAGCAAGAGTCATGCGTGTAATAGCAAGAGTCATGCGTGTAACCATAGCAAGAGTCATGCGTGTAACCATAGCAATAGTCATGCGTGTAACCCTAGCAAGAGCCATGCGTGTAACCATAGCAAGAGCCATGCGTGTAACCATAGCAAGAGTCATGCGTGTAATACCAAGAGTCATGCGTGTAACCATAGCAAGAGCCATGCGTGTAACCATAGCAAGAGTCATGCGTGTAACCATAGCAAGAGTCATGCGTGTAATAGCAAGAGTCATGCGTGTAATAGCAAGAGTCATGCGTGTAATAGCAAGAGTCATGCGTGTAACCATAGCAAGAGTCATGCGTGTAATAGCAAGACTCATGCGTGTAATAGCAAGAGCCATGCGTGTAATAGCAAGAGTCATGCGTGTAACCATAGCAAGAGTCATGCGTGTAATAGCAAGAGTCATGCGTGTAACCATAGCAAGAGTCATGCGTGTAATAGCAAGAGTCATGCGTGTAACCATAGCAAGAGTCATGCGTGTAGCAAGACATGCATAGCAAGAGTCATGCGTGTAATAGCAAGAGTCATGCGTGTAACCATAGCAAGAGTCATGCGTGTAATAGCAAGAGTCATGCGTGTAACCATAGCAAGAGTCATGCGTGTAATAGCAAGAGTCATGCGTGTAATAGCAAGAGTCATGCGTGTAACTATAGCAAGAGTCATGCGTGTAATAGCAAGAGTCATGCGTGTAATAGCAAGAGCCATGCGTGTAACCATAGCAAGAGTCATGCGTGTAATAGCAAGAGTCATGCGTGTAATAGCAAGAGTCATGCGTGTAACTATAGCAAGAGTCATGCGTGTAATAGCAAGAGTCATGCGTGTAATAGCAAGAGTCATGCGTGTAATAGCAAGAGTCATGCGTGTAATAGCAAGAGTCATGCGTGTAACCATAGCAAGAGTCATGCGTGTAACCATAGCAAGAGTCATGTGTGTAATAGCAAGAGTCATGCGTGTAACCATAGCAAGAGTCATGCGTGTAATAGCAAGAGTCATGCGTGTAATAGCAAGAGTCATGCGTGTAATAGCAAGAGTCATGCGTGTAATAGCAAGAGTCATGCGTGTAATAGCAAGAGTCATGCGTGTAATAGCAAGAGTCATGCGTGTAATAGCAAGAGTCATGCGTGTAATAGCAAGAGTCATGCGTGTAATAGCAAGAGTCATGCGTGTAATAGCAAGAGTCATGCGTGTAATACCAAGAGTCATGCGTGTAATAGCAAGAGTCATGCGTGTAATAGCAAGAGTCATGCGTGTAATACCAAGAGTCATGCGTGTAACCATAGCAAGAGTCATGCGTGTAATAGCAAGAGTCATGCGTGTAACCATAGCAAGAGTCATGCGTGTAACCATAGCAAGAGTCATGCGTGTAACCATAGCAAGATATGCATAGCAAGAGTCATGCGTGTAATAGCAAGAGTCATGCGTGTAATACCAAGAGTCATGCGTGTAACCATACCAAGAGTCATGCGTGTAACACCAAGAGTCATGCGTGTAACCATACCAAGAGTCATGCGTGTAATACCAAGAGTCATGCGTGTAACCATACCAAGAGTCATGCGTGTAATAGCAAGAGTCATGCGTGTAACCATACCAAGAGTCATGCGTGTAATACCAAGAGTCATGCGTGTAACCATACCAAGAGTCATGCGTGTAATAGCAAGAGTCATGCGTGTAACCATAGCAAGAGTCATGCGTGTAACCATAGCAAGAGTCATGCGTGTAATAGCAAGAGTCATGCGTGTAACCATAGCAAGAGTCATGCGTGTAACCATAGCAAGAGTCATGCGTGTAACCATAGCAAGAGTCATGCGTGTAATAGCAAGAGTCATGCGTGTAATAGCAAGAGTCATGCGTGTAACCATAGCAATATTCATGCGTGTAATAGCAAGAGTCATGCGTGTAATAGCAAGAGTCATGCGTGTAACCATAGCAAGAGCCATGCCTGTAACCATAGCAAGAGTCATGCGTGTAATAGCAAGAGTCATGCGTGTAATAGCAAGAGTCATGCGTGTAACCATAGCAAGAGTCATTCGTGTACTAGCAAGAGTCATGCGTGTAGCAAGAGTCATGCGTGTAATAGCAAGAGTCATGCGTGTAATAGCAAGAGTCATGCGTGTAATAGCAAGAGTCATGCGTGTAATAGCAAGAGTCATGCGTGTAATAGCAAGAGTCATGCGTGTAATAGCAAGAGTCATGCGTGTAACCATAGCAAGAGTCATGCGTGTAATAGCAAGAGTCATGCGTGTAATAGCAAGAGTCATGCGTGTAATAGCAAGAGTCATGCGTGTAATAGCAAGAGTCATGCGTGTAACCATAGCAAGAGTCATGCGTGTAATAGCAAGAGTCATGCGTGTAACCATAGCAAGAGTCATGCGTGTAATAGCAAGAGTCATGCGTGTAACCATAGCAAGAGTCATGCGTGTAATAGCAAGAGTCATGCGTGCAATCATAGCAAGAGTCATGCGTGTAATAGCAAGAGTCATGCGTGTAATAGCAAGTCATGCGTGTAATAGCAAGAGTCATGCGTGTAATAGCAAGAGTCATGCGTGTAACCATAGCAAGAGTCATGCGTGTAACCATAGCAAGAGTCATGCGTGTAACCATAGCAAGAGTCATGCGTGTAATAGCAAGAGTCATGCGTGTAACCATAGCAAGAGTCATGCGTGTAATAGCAAGAGTCATGCGTGTAATAGCAAGAGTCATGCGTGTAATAGCAAGAGTGCGTAATAGCAAGAGTCATGCGTGTAATAGCAAGAGTCATGCGTGTAGCAAGAGTCATGCGTGTACCATAGCAAGAGTCATGCGTGTAATAGCAAGACTCATGCGTGTAATAGCAAGAGCCATGCGTGTAATAGCAAGAGTCATGCGTGTAACCATAGCAAGAGTCATGCGTGTAATAGCAAGAGTCATGCGTGTAACCATAGCAAGAGTCATGCGTGTAACCATAGCAAGAGTCATGCGTGTAACCATAGCAAGAGTCATGCGTGTAACCATAGCAAGAGTCATGCGTGTAACCATAGCAAGAGTCATGCGTGTAACCATAGCAAGAGTCATGCGTGTAACCATAGCAAGAGTCATGCGTGTAACCATAGCAAGAGTCATGCGTGTAACCATAGCAAGAGTCATGCGTGTAACCATAGCAAGAGTCATGCGTGTAACCATAGCAAGAGTCATGCGTGTAACCATAGCAAGAGTCATGCGTGTAACCATAGCAAGAGTCATGCGTGTAACCATAGCAAGAGTCATGCGTGTAACCATAGCAAGAGTCATGCGTGTAACCATAGCAAGAGTCATGCGTGTAACCATAGCAAGAGTCATGCGTGTAACCATAGCAAGAGTCATGCGTGTAACCATAGCAAGAGTCATGCGTGTAGAGTCCATAGCAAGAGTCATGCGTGTAACCATAGCAAGAGTCATGCGTGTAACCATAGCAAGAGTCATGCGTGTAACCATAGCAAGAGTCATGCGTGTAACCATAGCGAGATAAATCAGACCAGCCAAGGAGTTGTTAACAAACTTTGTGGTTCCTGAAAGTAGTGTGTCCGCGATCTCCCCGAGACCTGGACTGACCATTTCTTTTAAATGTTGTGGTCTTATTCCAGTGTAGCGAAGCCAGATGGGAACGACATAATTATTTTGTAAGCATCTGATTATTATTATAATCAAGGGGAAGCGCTAAAGCCTGTGGGGGGATGTGGAAGGTATTCAGGTTTAATTCAGGGAACTGGAGCACAGATCCAATTCCCTAGATCAAGAGCCCCTCACCAGAATCAAGGAATCTTCCTTTAGGGGTGTAAACATCTGAATCTTGCACAAACAGTGGTTATTATAATTAAAGACAGCGCTAAACCGAACACAAACAGTGGTTCCACAGTTGGGACAGGGGTTTTCCTGGTTTCCCTGGCAGGGTGCTTTCCTAAAAGTGTTTCAGCAGTGTCAGCATCCCTGGGAGCAACTGTATCTTTGCTGCTGATTATCCTGTGTTGCCCTCTTCAGTTTTCTTGCTCACCTGGACTCTTGATTTTTTCACTGTCAGTGGAATGAGTATGGGGTCTGCCTCTCCCATTTTTGTATTGATGAGGAAGGCGAATGAGGTTATCAGCTCTGGGAGTCTCTTAAGGATTTAATGATTATTGAAGCTAGTCTGTTGCCCCATCTTTCCAGCACAGCTAAACAGACACTGCCAAAAAGTAGCAAGTTGTGCCATGTCTTGATGGTTGGTGGAGCATTTGGAATAGTTGAACCACCGCTGTTTTTTTTTTCAGGTCTTAGAGTTTCCCAGCTGCGTGTGGATGGGCTGCATTGGGAATATATGTTTCCTGGTACCTGTTGCTTTAATTGCCTCTAAGACATTATTTGAGGAGATGAGGTCTGTTGGAGTGTGTTCAGGTGCTTCAAGTGGTTGTGGTTCATGTACTTTCCATAGGAGGACATCCTGAACCAGGGCAGCTATCGTGTTTGCGGAGGAAACCATTAGTGTTGAGGCCACGAACCTGTAGACACAATCGACACTTTCTTCTAGCATTGCCAGCTGTTCCATTTCCATGGCTGCTAGCTTCCTCCTAATTGGCATCCGGGGAGTGGAGGAAAGGGTGGAATAAGGATGTGGAAGGGGTATGGTGCGTGGAATAGAACGTGGTGGCTTGGTGGGGCTTGAGGAGCTGGGAGGGAAAAACTGCCCTCTGCAGTAAGGGTGTCACGAGGAGTTGGGTGGGAGAGGTACCTGGAGTTTACCTGGAAAGGGTTTCGGGGGGTCAACGCCCCCGAGGCCCGGTCTGAGACCAGGCCTCATGGTGGATCAGGGTCTGATCAACCAGGCTGTTACTGCTGGCCGCACTTAAGCTGACGTACGAACCACAGTCAGGTTGGTCAGGTACTGACTTTAGGTGCCTGTCCAGCGCCTTCATGAAGACAGCCAGGGGTATATTGGTAATCCCCCTTATGTATGCTGGGAGGCAATTGAACAGTCTTGGGCCCCTGACACTTATTGTGTTGTCTCTCAGTCTACTCGTGGCGCCCCTGCTTTTCATCGGGGGAATGTTGCATCTCCTGCCGAGTATTTTGCTTTTATATGGAGTGATTTCCGTGTGCAAGTTTGGTACCAATCCCTCCATGGCCTTCCAAGTGTATATTATCATGTATCTCTCTCGCCTGCGTTCGAGGAAATACAGATCAAGTACCTTCAACCGTTCCCAGTAGTTTAGGTGCCTTATCGCACTTATGTGTGCCTTGAAAGTTCTTTGTGCACTCTCCAGGTCTGCAATGTCGCCAGCCCTGAAGGGGGCCGTTAATGTACAGCAGTATTCCAGCCTAGAGAGCACAAGCGATTTGAAGAGAATCATCATGGGCTTGGCGTCCCTAGTTTTGAAGGTTCTCATTATCCATCCTATCATTTTCCTAGTGGATGAGGTAGATACATTGTTGTGGTCTTTGAAGGCGAGATCCTCTGACATTATTACTCCCAGGTCCTTCACATTACTTTTCCGCTCTATTGTACGTTTAGAATTTGTGGTATACCCTGACACATTTTTAATTTCTTAAAGTTTTCCATATCTGAGTAGTTGAAATTTCTCCTCGTTGAACTTCATATTGTTTTGAGTGACCCATTCGAAGATTTGGTTGATATCAGCTTGGAGTCTCGCAGTGTCTTCGATGGAGGTCACTGCCATGGTGATCAGGGTGTCATCCACAAAGGAAGACACGGGGAGTCACTGTACACTTGACGTGTATTCATACACACGGGCTTGCATAATTTATATTGTTCACATTGTCTTACTTGCAATAAACATAATACGTATATACATGTGGTACCGAATAGTTAAAACGCGATTTTGGTTAAAATAGCAACGCTCTTCTTGCCGAATAAGACAAGCAAAAATTTGTGTATGTAGTAACTTCGCAAAAATCATTGTGAACCTAACGAAAAAAAACGTATTTCATTGTGTTTATTATTAAATTACTGTAAACTTATCTAAAATATATTTAGCTAGACTAGGCTAAATTAAATTGCGCTTGTTATAATAAGGCTAGGTAAGTTTTCTAAGGTTCTTTTGGTACAAAATTATTATTTTTCACGTAAACATAAATGAAAAAAAAATTATATCTTTAAATGTATACAAGAAAATTTTAGAAAGGACTTAATTTTAAATGAGTTCTTGCTAATTGAACCATTTTTACCTATTCGGCACGACATATATATAATATATATATATATATATATATATATATATATATATATATATATATATATATATATATATATATATATTATATATATATATATATATATATATATATATATATATGCAAAACAACCACTCTGAAAGAATAGAGAAATTCCAAGCGCTTTCGTGACTACTCACATTATCAAGGAACTATGAAAGTGAAGCATCCAAGGAAGCTATATAAGGGGTCCGGCAGCACCTCACTATCAGATCCCACAACGGTTAAACACGTGACACGCGGCGAGCCAACTTGGATAGGTCCCTTGCACAACTCACCCCCAAGCTATTCTACCCAAGAAAATTTTAAAATTATTTGTCCAGTGTATTATTAAATTCTTCCCAAATTCTATTAATTATAAATGGATCTAATTTATATAAACCAAAGGAAATATTCATATTATTGTCAAAACTGCTTTTTATGAAACAAGATTCAATTATATTCCTGTCGACCATGGACTTGCTTGATACTACTTTCTCAACTTTTTGAAAATCAATTGGATGGTTAAAATCTCTTACATGAATAAATAGAGCATTGGAATCTTGTCCAGTTCTAATGCTATATTTATGTTGTTTTAATCTTAGTTCGAAATTTTTACCAGTTTGACCGTAATAAACTTTATCGCAAATTTTACAAGGAATCTTATAGACACATCCATCAGCATTTTGGGGGGAATTCTTTATCAAAAGTTTTTTTACTGTATCAAGATTTTTGAATACAACTTTAATATTAAAAGTCTTAAGAAGAGAAGGCATATCAACCAAGTTTTCATGGTAAGGGAGAACCAACATATTTTTAGTTTAATAAGGCTGGTTGCCCCTTTTTGGATTATAAAAAGTGTTTCTAGCAACTTTAAAAGATTTATCAATTACATTTCTTGGGTATTTTAGATCATTACCTATTTCATAAATTTTGGATATTTCCTCATCTATGAACTCAGGACTACAAATTCGTAAAGCTCTCAAAAACATTGATGAGAAAACAGACAGTTTGACTCTATCTTGATGCGAGGAATAATAGTGGACATAGGAACAGTTATTTGTAGGTTTTCTGTAAATTTTAAATTTGAATTCATTATTACCCTTAATAATTAAAACATCTAGAAAAGGCAATGAGTTATTTTCTTCAAACTCAACAGTAAAGTTTATAGAATGGGCTAAGCTATTTAATTTTCCAAGAAAATGGTGTATATCTACATTTTTGGGCATAAGACACAAAATATCATCAACATATCTGAACCATTTAGCTCTATTAGGGAGGATTGTGTTAAGCAACCTTGTTTCAAAAAATTCCATGTATAGGTTACTAAGAACAGGTGAAAGAGGATTTCCCATTGCCATACCAAACTTCTGAGTGTAAAACTTATCATTGAATACAAATTTTGCATCAACAATGCAAAGTTTAATAAGTTTAATGATAGTAGGAACTGGCAATGGTAAATCATAGTTAACGAGTTCTTCAGATAAGAAACTTAATAAATCATCAACAGGAACTTTCGTAAACAAAGAAGTAACATCAAAACTAACCATGTTAAAATCATTTAAGTCAGTCAAGGAGCTTAATTTATCAACCAAGTCTATGTTGTTTTTAACATTAAAGTTAGAAATTTTGCCAACAATAGGGCTCAAAATATCAACAAGCCATTTGGATAATTTATATGAAACTGACCCTATGGAGCTAATAATTGGTCTGACTGGATTCCCTGGTTTGTGTGTTTTTATTAGTCCATACATGTAAGGTAAAGATGGATTAGTGGAAGTAAATTGTTTGACTAATTCATCTTTGCCTTTCAGTAGAAGTTTTATTGTTTTATTGAAATTGCTGTTAACGGTTTCTAGGGGATTTTTCCTATTCTAAACTTAGGAAAAATCCCCTAGAAACCGTTAACAGCAATTTCAATAAAACAATAAAACTTCTACTGAAAGGCAAAGATGAATTAGTCAAACAATTTACTTCCACTAATCCATCTTTACCTTACATGTATGGACTAATAAAAACACACAAACCAGGGAATCCAGTCAGACCAATTATTAGCTCCATAGTGTCAGTTTCATATAAATTATCCAAATGGCTTGTTGATATTTTGAGCCCTATTGTTGGCAAAATTTCTAACTTTAATGTTAAAAACAACATAGACTTGGTTGATAAATTAAGCTCCTTGACTGACTTAAATGATTTTAACATGGTTAGTTTTGATGTTACTTCCTTGTTTACGAAAGTTCCTGTTGATGATTTATTAAGTTTCTTATCTGAAGAACTCGTTAACTATGATTTACCATTGCCAGTTCCTACTATCATTAAACTTATTAAACTTTGCATTGTTGATGCAAAATTTGTATTCAATGATAAGTTTTACACTCAGAAGTTTGGTATGGCAATGGGAAATCCTCTTTCACCTGTTCTTAGTAACCTATACATGGAATTTTTTGAAACAAGGTTGCTTAACACAATCCTCCCTAATAGAGCTAAATGGTTCAGATATGTTGATGATATTTTGTGTCTTATGCCCAAAAATGTAGATATACACCATTTTCTTGGAAAATTAAATAGCTTAGCCCATTCTATAAACTTTACTGTTGAGTTTGAAGAAAATAACTCATTGCCTTTTCTAGATGTTTTAATTATTAAGGGTAATAATGAATTCAAATTTAAAATTTACAGAAAACCTACAAATAACTGTTCCTATGTCCACTATTATTCCTCGCATCAAGATAGAGTCAAACTGTCTGTTTTCTCATCAATGTTTTTGAGAGCTTTACGAATTTGTAGTCCTGAGTTCATAGATGAGGAAATATCCAAAATTTATGAAATAGGTAATGATCTAAAATACCCAAGAAATGTAATTGATAAATCTTTTAAAGTTGCTAGAAACACTTTTTATAATCCAAAAAGGAGCAACCAGCCTTATTCAACTAAAAATATGTTGGTTCTCCCTTACCATGAAAACTTGGTTGATATGCCTTCTCTTCTTAAGACTTTTAATATTAAAGTTGTATTCAAAAATCTTGATACAGTAAAAAAACTTTTGATAAAGAATTCCCCCCAAAATGCTGATGGATGTGTCTATAAGATTCCTTGTAAAATTTGCGATAAAGTTTATTACGGTCAAACTGGTAAAAATTTCGAACTAAGATTAAAACAACATAAATATAGCATTAGAACTGGACAAGATTCCAATGCTCTATTTATTCATGTAAGAGATTTTAACCATCCAATTGATTTTCAAAAAGTTGAGAAAGTAGTATCAAGCAAGTCCATGGTCGACAGGAATATAATTGAATCTTGTTTCATAAAAAGCAGTTTTGACAATAATATGAATATTTCCTTTGGTTTATATAAATTAGATCCATTTATAATTAATAGAATTTGGGAAGAATTTAATAATACACTGGACAAATAATTTTAAAATTTTCTTGGGTAGAATAGCTTGGGGGTGAGTTGTGCAAGGGACCTATCCAAGTTGGCTCGCCGCGTGTCACGTGTTTAACCGTTGTGGGATCTGATAGTGAGGTGCTGCCGGACCCCTTATATAGCTTCCTTGGATGCTTCACTTTCATAGTTCCTTGATAATGTGAGTAGTCACGAAAGCGCTTGGAATTTCTCTATTCTTTCAGAGTGGTTGTTTTGCATATTTTGAAATCACCTGTTTACTGTGATCTTATTGCATATATATATATATATATATATATATATATATATATATATATATATATATATATATATATATATATATATATATATATATATATATATATATATATATATATATATATATATATGTCTTATGCATGCTAGTAGGGTATGTATACAATAATCATTATTATAATTCTAGGTCCCATGATGAGGCTGATGTCACTGCGTGAATCTGAACTTCCCGACCCCATGATGCGCTGGATGCAAACTGCCGACCCTGACTGTGAGGAGGAAGAGGGGAACACGAAGGAGGATGGGACGAGCCAAGATGGTAACACCGAAGATGACAAGAACGACAGAAGACGTGGTGGTCGAGGTCGTACCAACGGACGAAAACGGGCCAACCCAAAAAATAAGGCCCAGAATGACATGGCCCCCGTCGAGGAAATAATGAATTCAGAAGCAGGAAGTCCCATAGCCGAGGCTCAGCCCCCTGCACCTGTGCAGGAGTCTCGAGCCTATGACAATGCTTCCAAGACCTCTCAAGCTTTGGCCCCTCTCGTTGCTCTTTGTCTTTTTCTGCTACATACACGTCCACACTGAACTCCCCATCAAAATTCATTAGGTTATTCAGCAGAAATCTATGAAATATGAAGAGTATTGTTATCTTAGACACATTAGACAACACCGAGCAACTGATACACTGTCAGGGGTTACCAGATTTTGCATGACATCCTGCAAGGATGATTTGCAGTTGAATATTACCTAAGGAGCTATGTAAAATTATGGGTATTTGTAAATACATATTCGTATATATATAGATATTAAAAGAATCACTTTCTATGACAATTCCCCATCTTGGACGTGCCAAAGTATCTATTGTTGAAAAAAAAAAATATCACAATGTTTCACAAGATTATTGAAATAAGTTTTTTTTATAAAGAAAATACGTAGCTGTGTCCCTTGCCTTACCTCCTCAACCTGAAGACTTCAGCTGGTGTTTATGATGTTCTTCAGACATGAAATCATCGCCAATTCAAATGAACTTTTTTTTTGTACCCTCGATATACATTGATACGAGAAAGTATACAATAAATTCCAGAGGAAAGTATATCACTGAGATAAAGAATTATATAGGCTAAGATACATGACTGTAATTTTCATAGTATCATTAATGTTATATATTAATGTGTACTGGTTCAGTGTGTGTATAAATGAGTTGCCTGGCTTGGCAGTTGATGCAGAAAACCTTTCCTCTCTGTCTCATGCCTTTCTTGATTTTATCGCCCCTGCATACATGGGACCGAAGCCTATCCTTCCTGGATTGCATTTTCTCATACCGCACTACTCTGTGTATTATTATCTCATCATTTTCTACTCATCCCATCTTTATCTTCCATCCATTTGGGCAACATTAAAAGTGATCAGCTGTCAGAGTAAGTGTGACAAAGTAAGTTGTATGAGTGAGTGATATGCTCCACCAGTGTGTGTACATAGCCTTGAGTGTGCCACCGAACTATATTTTCTTACTGAGATGTTACAGTCGGGATACACTAGTTGCCACTCTCTAAGCCTACACTTTATAGATGTTATAAGTCGGTATACAGTACTGTAGTTGCCACCAACACTTGATAGTTGCCACAGTCGGCTAACATGAACTTGACCGATTTTTTTTTTTTTTTTTTTTTGCATTTGTTTTATTTCCTCAAAGATTATGTTTTAGGCCCCCCGCGCTCCCCCCAGCGCCCCCCCGCGCCCCTCCGCGCCCCACCCCCGCGCTCCCCCAGCCATCAAGACACCAAGGAGAGGTGGACAGACATTGTATCTAAGATATAGCCCAGCCCAGGTCTTATAGACCACAGGGGCTGGCCAGCTAATGCCACAAGACCACGACACACACAATTACTTGTTTAGAAGACGCAGAACAGGCTAAATATACACAAACACTAATCTTAGGTCGAAGGACACTCGTACCTACGAACCTTGGAACAAGGTACGCAGTGCTCTACTGCGTACCTTGTTCCAGGGTTCGTAGGTTCGAGTCTCCTTCGACCTAAGATTAGTGTTTGTTATATATATATATATATATATATATATATATATATATATATATATATATATATATATATATATATATATATATATATATATATATATATATATTCACACAGTAAAGCCTAGCCAACATGAATACTTCGTACCTTCCTGGTTATACAATGTCTTACATGTTCGGTGTAAGACAATAACAAGTGTGAAGAACCTTTCCTCAGGTCTTGTAACGTTCACTGCCCTTGTTTATTCGTATTGTACATTTATTATTCTTTATTGTAATCTACAAACTTTAATTGACCTAAAGCAAACGAATTCGCGATAAAATTATACTGTATATGGAGACCATGTCGGCTTAAAAATTAATTTTATGTATAATTGATAAGAATAGCGGTAATTATGTTTTCTAAAATTATTTTAATTGATAGTTCTTAGAATTTATGTCAGTTATATTTATTAATAGCATCTGTCTTTCCCAAAATAACACAAGAGAAGTTTCAATATTTTAGGCAAATTCCTGTACTGTATTCAATTGTAAAACTGCTGTTTTTTTTAATTAAGCTGGTTTGTACAGCCAGAAATGTTGCCTTCCTAGTACGCATACATGACTTTAATGTCAACAGTAGGATGACTGGTGTTGCTTTCTTGTAAATAGGTGCAACATATGAATCTAATAGGCGTTTTTTATATTGCAAGAGGAACTAGAGTGATAATATAACGATACTAGACTAGTAGATCTTTAAAGTCTCCACTAGTTACTATCCACTGCACAAAATTAAGAATTACTTTCCTGCAAGTAATAAGTGGAACCTGTTAAATATGTACAGAAACCTTAATGAAGGAAACTACAGCTTTCTGAGCCTGATTCTGTAAATTTTTTTCACCCTATTGACTTTGTTGTTAAAGTCCGTGTTAGAGTATTTTATGTATTGCAGCTGATTGAACCTGTTGATCTAGTGACATGCAAAAAAATTTTGTGCACACAAATGTGACCTTTTCATTTCCGAGCAATGCAGTGTACAGTAGTTTAATACAGCGATAAATCATAAGGAATTAAGTGTTATGGACAGAGTTGTTATAGTGGTAATGAAGGAACACTGAGTATGTTCATGCCACAGTGGTGATACATAGCTAAAGCCTCTAGAATATATATATATATATATATATATATATATATATATATATATATATATATATATATATATATATATATATATATATATATATATATATATATATATATATATATATAATTGCAACATCCTTGTAAATACTATATTGTATTATGGTATTATAGGCGACTCGAATTGTTTTCTAAAGCATATTTTTTAGGAATTATGGATTACTTATGAGAGGTGGTCAGCTAGCAAAAGTAATAACAGTACCTAGTGTATTTATATTTCTTTAAGAAGGCATATTTTTAATCCATAGCTAGGATTTATAAGCTTTATTAATGTCAAATAAATTTTTTTTTCTCAGTTTTTAACTGATGTGTGCAATGAAAGGAATATCTGAGCAAACGTATGTAGTTTAACAGAGGGTATATACACCGAAGTGTATCTCATTGTATATATACACCGAGAAGTGTGTATTTCTTAGTGTATATATACTCCGAGAAGTGTGTATTTCTTAGTGTATATATATACACCGAGGAATGTGCATCTTTTAGCGCATATATACACTGAGAAATGTGTATCTCTTAGTGTATATATACACTGAGAGTACTTTAACATCTGTTCTAAGGATTCAAGTATCGTTGACTGAGGACCTGCAGGTGACATGCAGGCTGAATGACCTTTGTCTGTTAGTTGGCTAATAAACAAAACAGTTGCATAATGATGTAAGAACTGCTACAGAAAATGTAACGAGGAAATGACAAGATTAAAATGATAGCTCATTACTTAATTATATCAAGTCAGTAATACCCATCACCAGGTGCCTCTCTCTACCCACTGAACTGTGTCGTGTCTCCACGTATAGTGAAGGTGTTTCTCCTGTAGACACAAGAAATTACTCTCAAAGACTTGTATTTTCCACAAACAGGCGTGTGAGAGACGAGATGGAGACTTAGTAAACTGTAATTTGTGACGCGCTAAACCCATGTGGGTCACCTAGCGTAATGCGTGGTGGAGGTTCAATCCTCCGTCCTTTTCTGGTAAGTCAGGCTGTTGGTGCTCTTCCCTGAGACACTGGGACTTAAAAATGACTGAATATTGAGCTTAAAGGCTCCATATAATTATTATTTAAATTGTACAATATTGAGTTGTGCAATGGATGAGGTTAAATTTTGGGCCTATCGGAAAGTTTTTAATTTTTTTTTGGGGGGGGAGGGCACCAGAAAACTTAGAATTTTACTCCTATATTAGGCTGCATTTCGTTAGGTTAAATCACCCAAAAAAAACTGGTTTTCCTCTTAGGCACAGAATATAATTGTCTTCCTTGCACAGCTCACTGAATAATGGAGAATTTGTACAAGTTGTCACTAAGCTCAAAATGGAGCCAATAAACGAAATATTATCAGAAAACGATACACCATATGTGTGTTTATCTGACAACTGAGTGAACCCTAGTATGTTGTTTATACCTAAAATATTATATTGATGGGTAAGCGCCATACTGAGTCATACAGCGCTACTGGGAATTAATCAGATTTGTTCCAAGGAAGGAGAGAGTAGCTGCATTTCCTTGGATCAAGAGCTCTTTACCAGTATCAAGGTATTCCACTTGGATGGGTCTAACTGCCTGGAGTCTACCTGGAGGGTATTCCGGGGATCAACGCCCCCGCGGCCCGGTCCATGACCAGGCCTCCTGGTGAATCCGACCCTGATCAACCAGGTTGTTACTGCTGGCCGCACGTAGTCCAATATACGAACCACAGCCCGGCTGATCGGGCACCGACTTTAATTACGTGTATCTGTCCAGCTCCCTCTTGAAGGCAGCTACGGGCCAGTTGGTAATTCCCCTTATTCCCGGTGGGAGCTTGTTGAACACATAGCCTGTTGGTAATTCCCTTTATGCCTGGTGAGAGGCTGTTGAATAGTCTTGGGCCCCGGACACCCATGGTGTTTTCTCTTAGTGTACCAATGGCGCCCCTACTTTTCATTGGGGGTATTTTGCACCGCCTGCCAAGTCTTTTACTTTCATAGGGAGTGATTTCTGGGTGACCATCTTAAAATCTTCCAGTATAACTGAAACTCAGTCTTGATGTTTGAGTTTGTTTGGTGGAAAAGTGCTCCAGTGTGCACTTAACAGCAGAACTTTTCATGTAATCAAAGATTTTCTTATAACAAGTCGACACACAAGAAAAATGTATGAGCCTTGCAGGCCTGCCTTTATCATAACACAACTTTCGTTATCTCTCTATATGAATTCAGTTTCTGTCTCTTTTTAGGAAGTCCTAAAAATTGGTGGCTTATCACACAGTGTGTGAACGTTGATAGAAAAACAATATATGGAGATACAATCTTTATGCACTACGCTTCTTTATAGTGAAACGTAGTGAATAAATGAAGATTTCTTCTCCACTTAGTGTTTTTCTACCCTGCTTGTGGGTAAGTGTTGCCTCAGCAAGGTATGAGGTGTCAGCCATCGTACTGAGATGTTTCCACGCTGCGTTTGCCATGAGTAGCATATAATCTGCAGGATAAACACTTTAAGCATGCCCCCTGTTAATGCTTATGACTGAAGTAATCTTATGAAAGGTATGTAAAACGTACTGAGAAAATAACAGACAGGATTAAATAATGCTGCTTGCTTCCACTGACTGCAAAAAAAAAATCAATTTGATCCAATCAAATTTTGTAGCCTACTTTTTCACCTGGACCTAAGATCACAAATAGATTTAGCTTGCATATTATGGATGATTACAAGGGTATAGCAGTTAATGTTTATTTTGTGTAATGTACGTTGACTTAAATTTACAAAATTTCCCCCAATGTTAAAACGGCTCAGGCTTTTTTTTTAAGATTGTGAAAATGAAGTATATTATAATGGCTTTTATAAGTTTTTCATATAGTATTTTATAAGTTGTATGCAAGGACTTTTTATATTTGTGATCCGGGCTGCCAGCTGGACTGATAAAATAAAGATTTTTATATATAAAACAAAACTCTAAAAAATATTAGACATACGACAAAAAATAAAGAGCTTCTTGTTATTTCATACAAAATGTGTCTTCGATACTAGCCAGCCTATGGACTAGTTTTTTGCCTAGTTCCACGGCTTGCTAGTGCTAGTCGTCTGGCTAGAATAAATGTGTATTAGGGCAATTGTACATGCAATATATTGGTTATACTGTGTGCAAATTATTTCTTGTTTAATACAATAGTGTCGTGTAAATTGTTTGTCTTTCATGACCTTTCTCGACCTTCTCTTAGCCCTAAGATGACCATACCTTCGGTTCCATGACTTCTCTACTATTTACATGACCCAGACTTTGTCATAGCTCTTAAGGGTCTGTACATCCTCCCTTCACCATTAAGGGTCTGTACATCCTCCCTTCACCATTAAGGGTCTGTACATCCTCCCTTCACCATTAAGGGTCTGTACATCCTCCCTTCACCATTAAGGGTCTGTACATCCTCCCTTCACCATTAAGGGTCTGTACATCCTCCCTTCACCATTAAGGGTCTGTACATCCTCCCTTCACCATTAAGGGTCTGTACATCCTCCCTTCACCATTAAGGGTCTGTACATCCTCCCTTCACCATTAAGGGTCTGTACATCCTCCCTTCACCATTAAGGGTCTGTACATCCTCCCTTCACCATTAAGAGTCTGTACATCCTCCCTACACCCTTAAGGGTCTGTACATCCTCCCTTCACCCTTAAGGGACTGTACATCCTCCCTTCACCCTTAAGGGAGCGTACATCCTCCCTTCACCCTTAAGATAGCGTACATCCTCCCTTCACCCTTAAGGGACCGTAAATCCTCCCTTCACCCTTAAGGGAGCCTACATCCTCCCTTAATGCTTTAGCTCAGCGAGGCTTCAAATGCATTGTGGGATTACAAAGTCAGCCAGGAAATCCTACCCTCACTTGGCCTGGAATGTTACTTTCCCATACCCATCACCAAGAGGTGTGATTGGTGCGTGTTACTGCTGCTTTACTAGCGAGAAGCCTGTTTCTTTTGTGAAATGTAGGCTACACGCATTTTAATGCTTACGGACATGCTCACTTTCATTCGTGTTGCGGAATGGTCATCCATCCTTGCATGATTGCCCATCAAACATTCATTCACCGCTTGCACTGACGTTATCTGCCGTGAACTGGGACTCTTGAACAGCTGTTCATCATGAAGACTAATACTTTTGTCTGCATGAGAAACGTTTCCTCAACAGCAGTGTGGAAATTAGTTTTTGCGATTTTAAAGAGTAGTTTGAACTACGAAATCGCCTTTTTCAGTAATAAAAATAAACGATACCAAAAGTAAATCTCTCTTAATGAAAATCTAAATCTGCTTCCACAAAGAACAGAAATATATACACTATTACACTAGGTTAAAATAACCCATTTCAGTTAAAGGAATTATTAAATTCTCAACGTTAAGAGACTTTCCTAAAATTTCCCAGAGGTCTGTACAAGTTCCCAATTATAAAACTCCAACCTAAACGAAAATAGCAAAGCTATGAGCGAACAATTACAATGTGTCCCACAGTTAGCAGCACAGTAGCTCGGTTGGTAGCTCACTCAGCTCACATACTGAGGTCCATGATTCGATTCCCGGTACGGGTGGAAACATCAGGACGTATTTCCTTAAGACACCTGCTGTACCTGGGTGTTAATCGACTGGTGTGGGTCGCATCCTGCGGACAAAATTGACCTAAATTTCCCGAAATGCTCTGCATAACAAAGGGCTTTCTATATAGTAGTATGTCATTGATGTCAGCTAGGCCTGTATACCTTGTACATGTACTTGTATACCTAGTACATGTACTTGTATACCTTGTACATGTACTTGTATACCTTGTACATGTACTTGTATACCTTGTACATGTACTTGTATACCTTGTACATGTACTTGTATACCTTGTACATGTACTTGTATACCTAGTACATGTACTTGTATACCTTGTACATGTACTTGTATACCTTGTACATGTACTTGTATACCTTGTACATGTACTTGTATACCTTGTACATGTACTTGTATACCTTGTACATGTACTTGTATACCTTGTACATGTACTTGTAGTAATAAAGCGTATTATCATCATCATCATTACTGTGGAAAATTAAATTTACCTGGATGTAACTCATAAGATACATACCAGTAAATGGTAACAAAGACAATTATTCTTTATCAAGGTTACAGAGACAAGTAGGAATTTTAGGACACCTAGGTCGCAAAAAAATGTCCTCCTTCGATACCTACGATAATCTCTCTCCACAAGTCACTCTGGACATATATTAATTTCAAATGAAATATATATCACCAGGAATTCTGGTAAACATTAATATAAATATGTGGACTGTATATTAAATTTCAAAAATGATTACATATACACATTTATGTAACAGAAGGAGAATTTATAATAATAACACTCACCAATTTGTCTGGAGATTACCTGGTGTATCATACACAAACCACTGCCTAATTATGAAGAAAATACTGGCCAGAATTTCAACACAAAATAGACATAACTTAGCTGGGGTTCCAAAGCTGTCCTGTCCATTCGCCTAATGCTCACGTTATGCAGGACTGCAAATCCAACAATTTTGGCTCCTATTTGAGAGGTTTTAAGTCCACTATAACCCCTAGAGCGACGAAAATTTATGCACATTTCATTAGCGTGCCTTTACCCCATTCAAAACAATGGCATTCCTTCCCAGCGATGCTCAACCATCGCTGGTTCTTTATTTATTTACAAATTAATTTTTATTACCTACAATTTAGGCCATCAATTTACATATAAAATACACTGTATTTTTGGAGAATATACAGCACTTTCCACAATCATCATCATCATCATCTGGGTGCCAAATGTATGCCCATCTCCTCTAGGGGGAGGGAAAGCTCGCCAGGAAAAGGTCCAGAATGCCCCAATGCTCAGCCGTATTCGCAACAGATGAACAAGACACAACATACATATTTTGGATACCCGTAAGAGTAAGATACACTATTAGGCATTGACCACGTTGTTTTTAAAATGGAATGAAAACCAGCGGCTGCTTATTATAATCATGGGGGAGTGCTAAACCCGTAAGACTATACAGCACCTGTAGGGGGGGGGGGGATGGAAGATATTCAAGCTCAATTCAGGGAACCAGAGCACAGATTCAATTTCCTAGATCAAGAGCCTCTCACCAGCGTCAAGGAAACTCCCTTAAGGGGAGCGGGTGCTTAACCACCAAAATGTTAACATCTAATTAAGACCCCTGTCACGAGACAATGCTGTTTCTTGACGACTAAGGCACCACCGAAAGACCAAAGAGGTGCCGCAGGGATGGGCAGAGTAGATCTGGCAGCTATACCCCAGTCTAGAATGAGTAACTTCTAGGTATTGCTTTACTGCTGGGTAACAGGGGCAGCAAATGTTAGTGAAGTGCCCATATGTCTCTCCCTGCTCATGATTCAACCTAGGTCCTTTCATTTATGACCCGAATACTCTTCCAATTGATATACAAGGTAGTATCTGTCTTAGCCTATGTGCCTGTTAGTGTGACTGGTTTCCATTTGGTAGGTTTGGTCTTCATATACACTCAGATATACACTGAAAATACACACAAGAGACAGGTCGCAGCCCAGCCACCGTGGAGAGAAGACGTCGTCGTTCCCGCTCTTCAGCTGAGCAACTCTGAACACTGTTGCTCGAGAATTTACTTGGGTTATCCTGAGTAGTTCTTCACCAGAGCTGAGAGGAGACTTGCTTGCAGTCACTTCGAGCCCCATCCCATCAAGAGGGTAAGGCGGTGACTTGCTTGCTTGTTCACCCCTCTCATCCCCATCCCCCCATCCTTCCCCATCCTCCCCTCACCCATACATCAACACTGGCCCACACACTTAACACACTACATACATTGCTATCCTTCTGACTGTCCTATCTTCTTATTTTTCGGCAACTTCGCTTTGGCGAGTTAACACAAGGCATTTTGACCATCTGGTAGCCCGTGTGGTTTTTTAAAATCCAGCCGATCTTTGCCTTGGGCCCTTTCCCCTCACTACTCGAGGGTAGGCTATCTTAGGGGCTGACCTTCATAAGTCAGCTGAAATAGGATGTTAGGCTAACATTAAGGAAAGATACCTTTTTGTTAAGCAACTCCTCTGCCAGATGCTCCTTCCTAGGCATCATGGCGAGGATTCGTGTAAGATTACACATTGTTGGTAATCAAATGTCCATGAAAGACATTCTTAATTGTATTTGCTCTAACTCAACTGTTGCTCCAGTGGATGTTTTTCAAACCCACGCTGGAGCAGTACTTCTCCTCTCTTCGGAAGAAGAGTTACTTCAACTCCTAAAGCATGATGTCTTGGATAAACTGAAGACTTCTGGTGTTATCCCAATTGCACCTGACAGCTATCAAGCTCAGAGGACTGTGTTTGTGGCCAGAATCAACAGTTTTATGAAACAAAGCACTGTTAATGAAATTGTTGATAACATTAATGCCGAGAATTCTGACCTTAGAGCTGTAGAAGCACACAAATTCTCGAATCAAAACAACAATAAGGTAACTTTAAAATTAATACTCGAGACACCTGAGGAGGCAAAACTCGTGTGTCAAAATGGCTTCAAATGTTTTGGCACAAGATGTACACCTGATCAAATTTCTCTGGAACGCTTTGTCAGTGTGACACAATGTTTCAAGTGTTATGCCTTTGGTCATAACAACAACAAATGCAGTACACAAGGGCAAATTTGTAGCATTTGCTCTGGCCAACATTCCTATCGTGATTGTAACAATAAAAATTCACCTAAATGTGTCCTCTGTAATGGAAAACATCAGCTGTTTCTGCTATTTGTCCTGAAAGAAAAAAGGAAATACAGAAAATTCTTGACGCCAAGAAACTATCCACTTCTAAGAAGACCACTCCCCAGGCACCGCCAACGATGTCCCAAACTTCCTTCCCAGCTCTGCCTGGATCAAGTGGGACTCCTCAGGTCTCTACCAATGGTTCCAATGTTTGGAATTCTGCCCCTCTTGGAGCGCCCCAATCTAACCCTCACTTACAACAGACACAACAACAAGGTTCAGTCGCATCTCATGTGTCTCAGGTATCCACAGACGGGGATATAATGAGAGCACAACTAATGTACTTGGTGGCCAAAGACACAGCTGGTGGTGACATTCAACTCTGCTCTCGTGTTTTAAATGATATGTTAAAGGCTAATGGGATCACTCCCATCATTATCCCTGAAAATGTGAAGGCCATTATGACCCAGCCTTCTCATAACAAGAAGTATGTACCATACTCTACATCTAAAAATAAGCCTAAGTCATCCCTGGCCCAAGGATCGTCCTCCTCGCAAACCCAGGTTGTCAACTCCTCTCAACCCGATAAGTCAACACCTGAACATAACAATGCCCCAGAAAGTGGTGCCTACTCTCTCGCTATTGTAGCTGATCCTGTTGTACAGGAACTTTCCCAAGGTAACTCACCTTGCCTATCTAATATTCACTTGGAGCCTACACAGTCTCCCATTAACTCTCACGAGCCTCTGCTTCCTGAAACTGAGAATAGCATACCTCAGTTTTATGATGATGACTCTAACGACTCTAACGATTCTAACGACTCTAACGATTCTAATGAGTCTGTTAATATTACTGCCTCTAGTGAAGAGGATGGCATTTTTAATACACAAGCATCCACGCAAAAGTTCTCTCCTCCCCTTGACGAGTCCAGCAGGAATAGTGTAGATACAACACATGACATTACTTGTAGGCGTTCAGAACGCAGTGTACGATCGAAGAATAAGAAATAATGGGGATTACAATCTTCCAACTTAATGTTCAACATTTCTTTAATAACCGTTACCTTCTTGAGGTTGAACTACATAACTATAATCCCGATGTTATACTTTTGAACGAGACAGCTGCAAGAGTTGATCAACATATTAAATTACGTGGATACTGTACTGTTGAGAAATCGAGAGGACAGTTTAGTGGTGTAGCCATCTTGGTTAAATTAGGATATACATTTAAAAATATTCATGTGGATGAAGATAACATTCTTGCAATAGAACTAACAACGTCGCATGGACAACTAGTAATAGGAACTGGATATTTTCCCCCGAGACAGCCATATATAGAGTCAATTCCTCTACATAGGATATTAAGCAGAAATATTCCAACAATTCTAGCTGGAGATTTTAATGCTCATCACCCTGCCCTCTTTAACTGTGGAGCTGGTATTCCACTGGGTGACTTAAAAGGAAAACAACTCTTTAATATCATGACAGCTAGAAACTTATCATTTCAAGGCCCATTCTTCAAATCGTACATTGGACCTCATCCAGGAACACCAGATATTGTACTGACAAACAGAGACTGTGACATCTTTCACTGTCGTATATCTCCTGGTGGAAATGTAGGATCTGACCATATCCCTGTTATAATACAACTACAAACTTCTCCATTTAGAATACCTGTAACTCCTAAACCCAATCTTAACACCCTAGGATTTGACCCCTTCAGGGCATATCTGGGTGAGGATGAAATTGTGTCTTTGGAAAATCTACCTTCCAGTGCAATTGATGATGCAATCAGGTCCCTGCACAATCGAATAATTGAAGCTACCAATGCAACTTGCCAATTAGCTTCCACAAAGATATACCAACAATATAAACCTACTAGAGAAATTAGAGACACTTTAAGAAATTATCAAGCAGAATGTAGAAGGCATCTTCAAACAAGACAACCACCAGCAGCTACATTGCACCGATTAAGGCAAGAATTAATTAACATGATTAGTCAACACAAACGAGACATATGGAAATTTTTAGTTCTTCAAGCTAATCAATATAAACGTGAACCAGCAAAATTTTGGAGTAAGATCCGACAACTTTTAGGGGGAAAGCACAAGGTTCCTAACTACTTAGTTCATACCTTCACTGATGAGGATGATGAAGATGTTGAAATTAAACTTGAAGATCCACAGGACCAGGCTAATTTGATGGGTGAAGTATGGGAGAAAATTCTCTCTCATAATAACAGTCGTCAATTTAATAATAATCATTATCAGTTAGTAAATGAATGGAGAGATGAGAACTTGGATGATCTACAACCACTACCTACCATCGATACTTCAACTCTTGAAGATACCCACCCGCTTACTAGACCTATTACATTACTAGAGATAAGTCAGGTTATTGGAAGAATGAGAAATAGAGCCCCTGGCCTCTCTGGAATAACAATGAAACAAATAAAGTACCTACCTAGAAATTGTAAACAGTCCTTGGTGAATATCTTTAATGCCATCTTGGCCTCAGGACATTTTCCAGTTGTTTTTAAAACTGCTAGGATGATCTTTCTTGCTAAGCCCAATAAAGACATTCACCAACCTGGGAACTATAGACCTATATCTTTACTTGAAGTCACTGGAAAAGTTCTTGAGAAAGTCATTTCCAACAGATTGAATTACTATATGGAGTTTAATCACTTGTTTACTGAAAAACAATTTGGCTTTAGAACACATAGAGGTACCAACCATGCAATAAATGTTATTTTTGACACCGTAGCAAGTCTAAAACAGCAGGGCAATCTTGCCTTAATTGCCACCAGAGATGTTCATAAAGCTTTTGATAGCTTATGGCATGATGGCCTTATATACAAACTCATTGACCTACCAGACCATAACTGGACTTTTCTCAGAGTAATTTATAATTTCTTAACTCAAAGAAAAATCATTCCCACCTTTCATGGCAAGTCGACAGAACCTTTTATACCGACGGCTGGTGTCCCACAAGGTTCTTGTCTCAGTCCACTTCTGTTTAACATTTATGTGAATGACCTTCCTCAACCAGAGTTTAATGACACAATTGTGACACAGTTTGCAGATGATGTTATTCATGTCGTCTCATCAACTCCAGTAACAGGAAAATACAAGTATGAGAGAGTCATAGAAAAAATGAATATTGAACTTCGTCGAACATCTAATTGGGAGAAGAAATGGAGAATTACGACTAATCCTGACAAGGTTCTTGTTAGCACGATAGGATGTTTTGCATCAACCATCGAAGATAAAGGGGGTATCTCCATCAGAGGTACACCTGTAGCCATTAGAAACCCTAACAAGATCTTGGGATATGAAATAGACAGGCTACTCCACTCAACATCTCATGTAACTAAAAAGATCAACATAGCCAAAGCTGGTCTTAGCAGACTCTTTCGATTCAATCAAGCCCCTCAACATGTCAAAAAACATCTGTATAAAATGATAATAAGACCTATACTCGAATACCCTTGTGTCCCAATGTCATTAACAACAAAGACCAACATGCTACGGTTACAAAGGGTCCAGAATAGAGCTCTTCGCTTTATTACTGATACCAGGAGGAGAGACAGAGTTAAAATGGCAGATTTACACACACAACAAGATATTTCTGCCATAAATGTACGCCTTGACACCCTAAAAAAGAAACAACTTTTTACAATGCAAGAACTATACATGCCAGATAGAGAACATCCTATACAAGTGATAAATACCACCGATTACACCATTAATACTCCACCCCACAGGACTCAAAGAATGACTCTCCCACAGAGGGTTCGTCGTTTTATTCATAAAGATGATTACCCTCGACCCATGATTTTGAGCAACTTACCTGATGAAGAAGATTGGTTACAACCAGAACCCTTCTATGTATATTGAAAATCATCGCCCCCAATTAGGGAGACATCTTAAATAACTTTCTAATGTAAAATTATGCTATTGACTATTGTTGGACACCACCATTAAGAAGCTATTGTCACGAAATTATAAACGGGCCAGAAAATCATTGCCTTTCTTGAAGTATAAGTATCCGTTGTGCAATCGCGAAAAAAAAAAAAAAAAAAAAAAAAAAAAAAAAAAAAAAAAAAAAAAAAAAACAAGCAATTGCAATTTGTATAATTACTACCAACTCAGAGTCATGTAGTTATATACCTATTATATCTATGTGACTCTGATGGGTTAGTATTATACCCCTTAAAGAATATCTTATCAATTCACATACACTTTTTAAATTGCACCAAAGTGGTTGGGCCACTTACCTTTTATATCCTACCTCTCCCCCCCCTCCCACCCTTTTCCAATATTTCCATCCTTACCCATCCTTCTTCCTTACCCATCTTACCAAAGCTCTGGTCATCAGATCCAGATCCAGGTTTGGTCTTCTGAGCGTTCGTATCACTTCTGAATCAGCCGAAGGACCCTGGGTTGATCCTGGGTCAGTTGTAGACGTTGCCCTTAGTCACTCAGGTACGTATGTACCTTGATGTTAGCCAACTCCAGTGGATCGCATTCTGGGAAAGACAAAAAAAAAATAAATATGCCGCACTGGTTAGCGTTTTGTTATCCCTCCAGGGATAACATGAAATTTTCATCTAATTTGACCACAAAGTTTAGGGTCACCCTTCTTGGGCAGCATCAAGGAATCTGTCCCTCAAGGGACAGATTTCTTGATGCCGCTTAGAGGCTCTTGATCCAGGGGACTGGGCCTGCCTTCCCCTTGAATCGAATCTGACTGCCTCTCTAACTTGGTCGGACTTGAGTTTTACGACTCTTTAACCGCGGGTTCAATCTCCGCCCGTGGTATGGTTTGATTGCCTCTCATTCCCAGAGACGCTGTATGACCCATATGGGTTTAGCGCTCATAAATATTATTGGGCCAGCATGGCAATGCCCATTGGGAAGAAGGCAAACTTCGATAATCAGCTTGAGTTATCCTTCCCCAGAAGAGCAATTATAAGCCTAACCTTGTACCTCAATAAACTATAGCAAAGTTACGCTGAGTGGTCTGTGAGACTGCTCAGTCGGTTTTCAGTTAATGGAAAGCGGCAGAATGAATCTGCATTTGTTACCCCTATTTTTTAGTTTTCTGTATAGATTGTATAAAAGAAAACGGACCTTGTTTACAATGGGAACATAACACAACTCGACATAACACATTTTGCACTTTTACTTTTCCCTATGATAGGTAGTGTTTATTGAAACATCGACACTCTCCCGCCGAAGTAGAGTGACCCATAAGAGAAAAAAACACTCAAACATCATTCACTCAACCACTGCCTTGCCAGAAGCGTGCTGACAGAGTTCAGGTGAGCCTCCAAACTGCAACATCCTCACCCATCCTTTAGAGTGAAGCCACTTCCCACCTCCAAGACTTAAGTGAGGTTAAACGGTTTTCCTGAATCCTGTCATGATTGTTACCCTGCTTATACTAACAGTACGTCAAAACATCAAAATAATTTGTCTCTACTCCTAAAATGCTCACACAAGCATGTTGGATGTTCAAGCCCCTAGTACTCAAAACTTTCTTCGTCCTACCATTGCTTGAACGACCCCTACCCCTCCTTCCCTCTATCCCAGTTATATACCCTCCTAGTCATCGTATTTTGTTCCATTTCTGAATGCCCAAACTACCTCAGCAACTCCTTCTCACCTCTGTGAATAACACCGTCTTAAGGGGGGGGGGGTCTCCTTGTCGTGGTAGAGACCATTGTTCAGAGGAATTGGACCTTTTGGTCTTCTTCCTCAGACCGAACCTAATTACCCCTCAAATTCCCCCTTCCCTATCCCATCCTCCACATCCCTCCCCTCTCTTCCCTCCTCCACTCTCCATCCCTCTCCTATTCCCTTCCTGTTTTCAACCTTTGGGGTTCTTCCCTCAGGCATTCTAGCTCCTAGGTAGGGGGAAAGGTACTGTGGTTAAAAACATTCCATTGAGGTCCTTAGTGGTTATGTAGTTTGCCGTGGAATCTGGATCAACTGGAGATGTCCCTCTCTGGTTCTCGGGGGGCGGCTTTGGGTGTCTTTCGGGTGACGGGTGTATTTCTGGAGGCTGCCTGTCAGATTCGGGGAGATGGCGGCCAAAGGAGGTATGCACTGTGGCAGGTATCCGGTTGCCCTCTCTTTTGTCCACCGAGGTGGCTCAGTAGATGTGAGGTTGCTATCCCGGATTGCTGGTTTACTGGCATTAGGGGTAGGGTATGGCATGGGTTCCATGCCACATCTACACTACTCGTGGTGCTGGGGTCCTCTTGGGCGCAAAGGGGAATTTACAGCCCTTTTATTCCTCCTAGGAGCTATCCCTCTGTGTTCCCCTTTTTTGTATTCTTTTTTTTTTTTGTTTCCTTTTTTTCTTTTCTCTAAAAAAATAAAGAGAAAGAAGTGACATAACCACAAAGTCCCAAGTCCATGACCAAGCTCCTCCCGGGCCCCTTTCTGCTACCACACCCTGTTCTGACCCTGTCTCATTATTTGACCGTTCTTCAGACCTACTAATGCCCCTGTACCTTCTGTTGATGCCGTTTAGTCACCAGCTCCAGGTGCCGAGGTTCCACCTGGCTCCTTCCATACATAAGACCTACGCACTTCTTTGACCATGCTTCCGGTTTCTCACTCTATGGTGCGACGATTCTTGGATAGCCATCTCAAGTCGGACCAACTCCAGTCCCATACCTAAATGACCAAGATCATTATCTGATGATACTTCTATTCTCACTTTGCCCAGAAAAGACCAGAACGACAATCGCTTCCCTTACACACTACGTTTCAAAGTGCACAATGGACAAACTTTTTTACTTTACAACTGACGTCTTCTACTGACTACCTTTCAGATCATAGTATCGGCAAGGTATTCCTATGCCATGTTGGTCAAAATATTTCATTTCATGCTCTCGAGCAGTGCACGCATCGTCACAGTACACAATGCTAGCCAAGCCCACGATCTTTCTTTCCTTACCACAGTAGATGTTATCTCTGTAACAATTCAAAAATACCATTCTCTCAATTCTTGTAGTGGTACAGTCATTCTACCTCATACTATTGTTCAACATAACTTCCAGACATGTGGTGACAACATTCTCGAACAACTTGAGCTCCAAGATCTCCAAATTCTCAAAGTAGACACGTGTGTACTACCTGCCCGCAGGCGGAGACGCTACCCATGCAATATGTGCCTGTATGGTTCATGACTCCCTGAATGTGATAAGGTCAGATTTCTCATTTGATCGCCGGTTGCCCTGGAAACCTCACATTATCTCCCTGAAAGGAACTTGCCATAGCCGGCTGAACATCATTAAAACCCTTCCCCATCTTTCATGGGGGCAGATTGTCGAACTCTTCTTCAACTGCATTTAGCCCTAATTTTATCGAAGCTGGATTGTGGTGCCCAGATATATTCTGCAGCCTCTCCTGCAACTCTTGCTAAACTCGATCCCATCCATCATCAGTGATTACAATTATGTCCAGGTGCTTTTCCCTCCTCTCCTGTCAAGAGCCTCTATTCAGAAGCAAATGTCTCATCCTTGAACGATCGTCGTAATGCTCATTGCCTCCACTATTTTGTCTGGTCTAATGACCTTCACGATCCTTCTACGTACAAGATAGTAACAACGTTAGCAGAAGTCCATCATTTGTTCGCCGCCGCCCCTGTTTACTCTGTCCCTTTTATCTTCATCTTCAATTGCTCGTCTTCTCTTCAGTTGCCCCTTTTATATGTTTATCTATCATCTAACTTTTCACTTTCCCCTTGGAAAGTTCTGACAGTTAGTTTCTATTCTTCCCCACTGCTGTGTGCAAAAACCCAAATCCCTACAGTTGCTTCTCGCTTTCTTTTTTCCTAATCACTTCTGATCTCATTATCATGCCGTTGCAGCGTACACTAATGGTTCTAAATCCTCTGATGGGGTTGGGTTTGCTGCAGAGTTTCCTGACAGTGTGTTGCGAGGTCATTTATTAGACTCGGCTAGCATTTTTACAGTTGTATTGTATGCTATTCTCATTGCAATTATCCGTATTGCGTCTGTGCCTACTTCAAGTTTGTAATCGTCTCAGACTCCTTCAGTGCCTTGCAAGCTATAAAGAATTTGATTCGCCTCATCTCGTAGTTCTTCAAATACAACTTTGGTTACGCCGCATTACTATCAAAAGTAAAGAAATCATTTTCTATTGGGTTCCTGGTCATGTTGATGTTTAGGGGAATGAGCAGGCAGACTCTGCTGCGCAATCTACAGTACATTCCATTCTCTGACTATTTTGCTGTAATCTATACACACCTTCGCAACCGTTGGTCTGATATAACTCTTGACAAATTACATTCTATCAAACCAAGTTTGGTTTCTGACCTTCATTTTGTCATTGATACCATGGTTGGGAAACAGCACTCTCTCGTCTTAGCATCGGACACACTGGTCTAGCTCACGGGTATCTCATGGAGAGGTGTCCTGTTCCACTGTTTGAGAATTTTCTAGTTCCAGTTTCAATTTTCCATATTCTTTTAGACTGTCCTGTCTATCAACAAGCACACAGAATTTTCCTCCGACAGCGTCACCGCTCTAACACCCTTACTTTATTTTCCCTCTTCGCTGACAGCCCCACCTTTGACACAAATTCCCTCTTCGACTTTTTGACAGCAACTGATTTATTACACAAACTCTGATTATCCTAACTTTACCTTTACTGTCACCCCCCACCCTTATTTACCCTTAGATCCTGCATCAGTTCCTACCCTGCAGCGCTGTATGACCCTGGCAGGTTTAGCGCCTCCTTTTGATTACAATAATGTGAATAACATTTTTAATAATCCCACTCCTTGATGTAATCCAAGCTCTGAATTCTTTGCTTAATATTTACACTACACAGAGCCCTTATTGCATTACTTAAAACTCATATTTCTTACCCATATGACAGTGTTGTACCAACACTGTCATATGTTGTACCAACACTGTCATATGTTGTACCAACACTGTCATATGTTGTACCAACACTGTCATATAAATTCTTTGTTTCCAATCACTGCATTCCAAAATGTATAATAAGAAAGTCCATAGAATGCACAGTATTTCGAGTAAAAGTTTCTTGTCTCCACAGATGCCTCAATGTACCACCCTTTTTTTTTTCCTATGGTTCACCTCGTCTTTCACAAACCCATCCAAATATATTTTACAAAATCCATTGAAATATCTCAACATATTTACTTCCTCAACACTCCCGTTTTCCCTCCAGTCTGATAGCCTTCAATGCCCAGATATTTTGTTACTCGCATCACCTTGCTCTTCCCTATGTTCATTTTTAATTTAATTCTTTCGTTGTGACATTACATACATTTGTTTTATTATGGCCTTGACGGCACACACGTTAAGGCCACATTAAAAGGTACAATACACAAATAACCCGCACATAGAAGAGAGGAGATTACGACGACGTTTCGGTCCGACCTGGACCATTATTATTTAAAAGATACATTACCTACATTTAACCTAGGATAATCCAACAAAGTAACTTATTTCAATGGAGATCCCGATTAATTTAATTTGGATTATTAACCCAAGGGCTCAGTAACCCAGCATAACCCAACAAAGCCATTGTCTTCAGATTGGCTTATTTCCAATGGATCCTTTAATACATGTATAAGTTTTATGTGTGAAAATCGATTAATTATTTTACAGGTAACGTCAGATGGTTTTACAACACAGGAGAGGAAACAGCAGTGTCGCCCAGCGTGGGCTACCCTCTACCTCCATGAACCAAACTGATTATCCTCCATGACCCATGCGATCCATGATTTTTATAGGTTTATCAATTCCCAGTAATAATAATAATAATAATAATAATAATAATAATAATAATAATCGCACACTCAGGGACACAGATGATCATCACCTTCCTGGACTCCTCGAAGCCTAATCATTACCAACTTTCTTGCACAGCGGTGAAAAATCCCCACACGGGTTTAACATGTCTGATACAAGCTCTTTCACTTGTCTACTTGCTGCTGTTCGAACATTTATTATACCTATGTGGCCGCTTAGATCATTCAGCACCAGCAGTGGTGGAGGCTTTTTTCTCCGTCATACGTAACGGTCAGGAAGACGTTGGGTCTGGGTCATGATTAAGAAAAATTTGAGGTGTACGTGGGAATTTCCCCATATGCTACTATTATTATCATGGGGGATCGCTAAACCCGTAGGGATTATACAGCTCCTGTGGGGGGATAGACGGTATTCAGACTCATTTCAAAGAACTGGAGCACAGATCTAATTTCCTAGATCAAGAGCCCCTCACCAGCGTCTAGGAACCTCCCTAGAGGGGGCCACAGCCTATTAAGGTGCACAGTGACCACATAACCCATTATGTTGTATACTTTCACAAGTATAAAAATAGCTTATGAGGTCAGAACATGGCTTGTGAACCCGGCTGCCTGGCTGAATGGATAAGAGCGCTGCCTGGGAATCTTGACCGTCCCCAGCAGCAGTATCGAGTCCTGGAGTCCAGGAAGCATCCCCTGGCATACCTTCCTGCAAGCACCTTCAGTCAGTATCCTAAATATAATTTAGAAATTTGTTGAGTTATTAAGCAGCTATTCGATTATCGTACATAACTAATTATCATGGTACAGTGGAACTAAGATTATCATTTTTACACTGTTTAAAATGCAACTCGCATTCCCTTGATGGTAGATGATGCGTAGATGACTCTCCGGTGATGCTGAGACCCAGTGTTGCAAAGTGTAGTTTAATAAAAGACAGTCCATCTCTTACCTTAGCAGGATAATTAAGGAAAATCCTACTCCCACTTTATTACCATGGTAAAGATAGTGTACATTGTTGTCTATGCTTAAGACAGCAAGATTCAAGCATTCTGCTTTGCTTCATGGAGGAAGTGGCAAGGAAGCAAAAGTACTAGGTCAGCTTTTCCCCTATGTGCTAGGGGTAGTGACGGTGTAAGAGGGTGTGGCATCTTCAGATTACTTTTGACTCTACTGAGAGTCACACGGACGCCAGGATAACCAACAAAGAACACTGATCCGTGCGTTAGTGTGAACAAAGTGTCTCACAAACACGATAAACACTTATAGAGAAGAGTGATCAACTTCTTAGTGATACTGTGTGAGCTATTGTTGATGAACAGTGTAACACCGAGTGTTGCAATCCAACAGAGTGTAGTGCGACATTCTTCATAGAACACTATTCTTCAATCAACTCAACGGATATCCGGGTGTAACTATGGGTCAGATACATATACCCAGGTAAGTGTTCTAACTCGTGATGTGCTACTATTGACTGCGCAGTTGAGTCGAAGTTACGAGTTAATCACTTATAAACCCCGGTGATAAGCAGACTTTTAAGTCCACACAAGTACGTAAGTCAGCCATCAGTGAATGAAATATGCTGACATAATACCCCCTAGGGGTAATTTATAATCTTACAAAATATTCATTTTCAGCCCGTTGAGAAGTGATCAAGACAGCTACTCAAGACCTCGTCTGCAGGGGCGGCTGTGCAGGCGATGAGCTGTCTTTCTAAGCTAAGTTTTCCCTATTTTTTAAACTTAGCTGTTAAACCATTTCTCAACAAGCTAAGTCCATACAGTTCACTTATTATATGACCAGCTTGTTTGTATGCAAAACCCCACAGTCATGTCTCAGGGCTGAAAAAGGCTGAAGGGGGGGCCAATACCCCCTTCATTGGAGAAATTTTCTCCAAGTCCTCGGCCTCTCTCCTGACATCTGACACTAAGCTTCAATCACACTGTTCATGTATACATTATTATTATTAGTATTATTATTATTATTATTATTATTATTATTAGTAGTAGTAGTAGTAGTAGTAGTAGTAGTAGTGGTAGTAGTAGTAGTGGTAGTAGTAGGAGTAGTAGTAGTAGTGGTAGTAGTAGGAGTAGGTTAGGTTAGGTAAGATTCCTCAGGAAACAGGACAACTGTTTCCTGATGGGGGTCTTAGTCATGTGACTCACAGTTGGAGCGTTTGGTCATCTGGCTTACTAGTCCACCCCTCAAAAATTAGGGCTATGATTTTAATAATTTTTGCGATTATTATTATTATTATTATTATTATTATTATTATTATTATTATTATTATTACTATTATTATTATGTAGGGGTCACACTGATCCTGGGAAATAGGAGGTAATCAGGTTCGATGCAAGGAGCGCACTGGTCTAATTCCTCGGATCAAGCGTCCTTTATCGTCATCAGGTAGTGGTATCTGCATGATAAACCTGTTCTGTGTAGTGTTGTATCCCACATGCTGGTGTCTGACTGTTATATATTAATGTACCACCACCACCACCACCACCACCACCACCACCGCCGCCGCCGCCGCCGCCGCCGCCGCCGCCGCCGCCGCCGCCGCCGCCGCCGCCGCCGCCGCCGCCGCCGCCACCACCACCACCACCACCACCACCACCACCACCACCACCACCACCACCACCACCACCACCACCACCGCCGCCGCCGCCACCACCACCACCATCACCACCACCACCACCACCACCACCACCACCACCACCACCACCACCACCACCACAGCCTCCACCGTCACCACGACTACCACCACCACCACCACCTCCTCCTCCACCGTCACCATCAATACCACCACCACCAGTTTCCGGGTGTCGGGGGTGAGGTGTGGAGGTAGTGTCAGTGTTGTGGTGGTGGTAGCGACAGTGTTGCGGTGGTGGTGGTGGCAGTGTTGTGGCGGTGGTAGTGGCAGTGTTGTGGTGGAAGCGACAGTGTTATGGTGGTGATGGTAGTGACAGTGTTGTGGTGGTGGTAGTGGCAGTGTTGTTGTGGTGGTAGTGGCAGTGTTGTGATGGTGGTGGTAGTGACAGTGTTGTTGTGGTGGTGGTGGTAGTGGCAGTGTTGTGGTGGTGGTAGTGGCAGTGTTGTGGTGGTGGTGGTAGTGGCAGTGTTGTGGTGGTGGTAGTGGCAGTGTTGTGGTGGTGGTGGTAGTGGCAGTGTTGTGGTGGTGGTAGTGGCAGTGTTGTGGTGGTGGTGGTAGTGGCAGTGTTGTGGTGGTGGTAGTGACAGTGTTGTGGTGGTGGTAGTGGCAGTGTTGTTGTGGTGGTAGTGGCAGTGTTGTGATGGTGGTGGTAGTGACAGTGTTGTGGTGGTGGTGGTGGTGGTAGTGGCAGTGTTGTTGTGGTGGTAGTGGCAGTTTTGTGATGGTGGTGGTAGTGACAGTGTTGTGGTGGTGGTAGTGGCAGTGTTGTGGTGGTGGTAGTGGCAGTGTTGTGGTGGTGGTGGTAGTGGCAATGTTGTGGTGGTGGTAGTGACAGTGTTGTGGTGGTGGTGGTTGCGGTGGTAGTGGCAGTGTTGTGGTGGTGGTAGTGGCAGTGTTGTGGTGGTGGTGGTGGTAGTGGCAATGTTGTGGGGGTGGTAGTGGCAGTGTTGTGGTGGTGGTGGTAGTGACATTGTGGTGGTGGTAGTGGCAGTGTTGGGAGTGGTGGTGGTAGTGGCAGTGTTGTTGTTGTTGTGGTGGTGGTGGCAATGTTGTGGTGGTGGTGGTAGTGGAAGGGTTGTGGTGGTGGTGGTAGTGGCAATGTTGTGGTGGTGGTGGTAGTGGAAGGGTTGTGGTGGTGGTGGTAGTGGCAATGTTGTGGTGGTGGTAGTGGCAGTGTTGTGGTGGTGGCGGTAGTGACATTGTGGTGGTGATAGTGGCAGTGTTGGGAGTGGTGGTGGTAGTGGCAGTGTTGGGAGTGGTGGTGGTAGTGGCAGCATTGTTGTTGTTGTTGCTGTTGTTGTGGTGGTGGTGGTGGTGGTGGCAATGTTGTGGTGGTGGTAGTGGCAGTGTTGTGGTGGTGGCGGTGGTGGTGGTAGTGACTGTGTTGTGGTGGTGGTAGTGGCAGTGTTGTGATGGTGGTAGGACCGTTGTATGACGTACTGGTACTACAATACCATCCTGGGATCACAGTGTCGCACTGGGACCACAGTTCCACTCTAGGACCACTGTACGACGTTCTGGAACTACATTACCACCCTGGGACCACTGTTACACTGGTACTATAATACCACCCCAGGACCACAGTGTCACATTGGGACCACAATTTCACTCTAGGACCACTGTACGACTCACTGGAACTGCAATACGACCCTGGGACCACAGTGTCACACTGGGACCACAGTACCACCCCAGGATAACAGTACCACTGGGACTAAAGCACCACCCTGAAACCACAGTGTCACACTGGGACCACAGCTCCACCCCTGGGACCACAGTGTCACACTGGCACCACAGTGTCATATTGGCACCACAGTGTCACACTGGGACCACAGTGCCACACTGGGACCACAGTATCACACTGGGACCTCAGTGTCACACTGGGACCTCAGTGTCACACTGGGACCTCAGTGTTATACTGGGACCACAGTGTCACACTGGGACCTCAGTGTCACACTGGGACCTCAGTGTCACACTGAGACCTCAATGTCTCACTGGGACCACAGTGTCACACTGGGACCTCAGTGCCACACTGGGACCACAGTGTCACACTGGGACCAAAGTGTCACACTGGGACCACGGTGTCACACTGGTACCTCAGAGTTACACTGGGACCTCAGTGTCACACTAGGACCACAGTGTCACACTGAGACCTCAGTGTCACACTGGGACCACAGTGCTACACTGGGACCTCAGTGTCACACTGGGACCACAGTGTCACACTGGGACCTCAGTGTCACACTGGGACCACAGTATCACACTGGGACCTCAGTGTTACACTGAGACCACAGTGTCACACTGGGACCATAGTGTCACACTGGGACCACAGTGCCACACTGGGACCACAGTGCCACACTGGGACCACAGTGTCACCCTGGGACCACAGTGTCACACTGGGACCACGGTGCCACACTGGGACCACGGTGTTACACTGGGACCACAGTGTCACACTGGGACCACAGTGTCACACTAGGACCACAGTGTCACACTGGGACCTCAGTGTCACACTGGGACCACAGTGTCACACTGGGACCTCAGTGTTACACTGAGACCACAGTGTCACACTGGGACCATAGTGTCACACTGGGATCACAGTGTCACCCTGGGACCACAGTGTCACCCTGGGACCACAGTGTCACACTGGGACCACGGTGCCACACTGGGACCACGGTGTTACACTGGGACCACAGTGTCACACTGGGACCACAGTGCCATACTGGGACCACAGTGCCACACTGGGACCACAGTGCCACACTGGGACCACGGTGCCACCCCTGGGACTAAAGCGTTAAGTCCCTGGGCGAGGCGGGACGTTTGATGGCTATTTGCACCCAAAGGTGGGTCCAGGGACTGGACCCCAACATTTTGCTACCTAAGACAGTGAAAGTATTAATGATCTCTTAACGAATTTATTGAGCTCGTAACAACAGTAATGATAATGACACGATTGCAAACAAACCATACCATACCAGTGGCTTACGCGACGGTCTGGAGTTTTGAGACTCGGATCGCGGGTTCAAATCCCGCCCGTGGTATGGTTTATGATAATTATGCATAATTAACGAATAGAGTGACGAACATTATAGCAAAATATAATTATTACTGCTGAGGCATATTCGTCTTAAGGACACGTACAAGTACATAAAGCACTTTCCTGATAAAACAAGTTGCAGTGGATACCAGTTACAGCAGGCGAAGTTAGCACTTGTGATGCATTAATAAATTCCTTATTTTTTAAGTTAATTATGAAGGCTTTGATCAAAGTTCCGCTACCAGAGTTTACATTTAATTAAGTGTACATCAGCTAGTAGTGCAAACTCCCTTAGCTAGCTGGTTATAGTCGAGCTAAAGTTGATCTTTAATAGCATCTATGCCTATTGTTTGTGTTAAGTGCGCCATAGGAGTGGCATATTGGCCAGTCTCCTGACACTTGTTGCGTTTCACCTAGCGGTATTTAGGATTTAGTCGATTGTTGTGAATCATATCGTGGCGAAGGAGCTGAGGTTTTCAACAGAAACAAATTACACTGCATAGTATTTTTATTAGTCCACCGGGGATAAAATAATCTTAATAAAAATTTAATTTTTACCACCAGCATGGATATCACCACAGCCGCCTTACTGCTCTTCTTGACGTGAGTTACAGGACCAACATGTATGTACACACCATGTGTGGAAAGTATTATTATTATTATTATTATTATTATTATTATCATCATCATCATCATCATCATGATTATGTGAGTACATTACCTGCAGGAGATTTACAGGATAATATCTGAATTATTACCTGCCAGTAATTTGGGTGAGATAAGTGGGACTTAGTCACAGCAGGTCACTGAACTGTCACTCCCTCGATGCCCACTTCACCACTTTCACAAAAAGTTAGACCTGACATTAAATTAATAATTATAATATTAAAACCAGCTACTCTGGTAAATTAAAGTTTAGTGAACTGTATGACAATTTCAGGACCCGATCTTCGGAAATGATTAATGGGAACACTAATGCACACAGAGTAAAATTTCTAATTAACAGTATCTGTAATTATAAAAACACCATAACTGCAATTATTAAAAAGAGAAATTTTTATATTAACTGTCACCGTATATGCTGCAGGTAGAACACATCCTAATGCCTACCTAATAGAATCCAACTGGCCAGTCAGTATCTAACTGTTAAGTAACATGGCGTACTTCCATGGACGAGGTGCGATGACGTAGCATCATTCATTTTCCATTCTCACCACCCTATTAATAATGGTGGTTTCGTAAATTTCCTGTCCCAGTTCTTCAGCAGGGAACATTAACACGGTTCCAATTACAAATTCAGACCGAAACACCCCAAATTAGCAGAATTACATTGCTCAATTCAGTCCCGTGTCCACACATTAAATTCAATCTGGTGTCTTCCCAGCGTCCCTTCCTGCTGTTCTCCAACCCCCTCCCTCGAAATTTCTCGACGGGTCCAAACAGCATCACCCCATTTTTTACACAATTATAGTATTCATTTATGTATTCTACATTTAGGGAATTATTTAAAATATTTTCACAGAGCTAAAAAATGCACTTTCATTACCTTGCTGGAATTATTGAATGACTGGAAGGTTATCAGGCAAGGCTTTGTGCCATGTTGTTTTCCATTTTACTGATGGATGCATACGTAAGGGGGATTACCAATAGACCCCTGGCTGTCTTCAAGAAGGCACTGGATAGGCACATAAAGTCAGTACCTAAAAACCGGGCTGTGGTTCGTACGTCAGCTTGCGTGAGGCCAGCAGTAACAGCCTGGCTGATCAGACCCTGATCCATCATGAGGCCTGGTCCCAGACCGGGCAGCGGGAGCGTTGACCCCCGAAACCCTCTCCAGGTAAACTCCAGGTAAACCCCAGGTAAACTCCTGGTACTATGGCCTGCTAATGTTTCTCGCTTGTGGGTTACACAGTGTTTCTACCCATTCTTCCATAATCCACAGAGATATGTTATCAGGTCCAATTGGTTTTAATGTGTTTGGCTCACTCAGGCCGTCTTCACTGTTTCCCTTGATGTATTAATGTGTTCCGTTTGCCGTTTGACTACCCTGTTGCTTCATCTCTGGCATCGTACTGGATTCCGCCATAAACATTTTTCAGTCTTGTGTTCAGTTCCGAGCAGATCTTGATGATTTCCGTAAGCTCTTTCCCTTATTTCTTTAACCTTATTACTTGATCCTTCTGTCTGATGTGACTGTGTAGCAATTTCAGTTCTGATTTGGCCCTTTCACTATATTATTCTCATATTGTCTGTCTTCTCTTCTCACCCTCGTATTCTTGTTCCTATCTTCTCTACTCGCTTTCTTGTTTTGTGCTGTCATTTGTTTCTGCAGCTCTTTAATGTTCTGGCACTTCTTTTTTACTGAAACATCCCTCTTCCCCCTCTCTTCTCAAATATTTCATATATTTTACATGCAGATACATGTAAGACATGTCTGTCACATGTAACATATTGTCTTGACCTCATTTTTTTTTTTTTACAAATTTCTAATTCTATGTTCCTGGTATTGAAGTCTTTCATGTGTGTGTGTGTGTGTGTGTGTTATGCATACTCAGATGACTGGGTATACCACACCACCCATCAGGCGCACTTGTATACAAGATGTGTGAGTCATGACAGTGAGCTGGTGGTGGGAACATTTGTGTGATTGCCATTTTTCTTTCTTTTGCTCTTCACAGTAGGCAAGATCTCTGGGCAATTTGTAAGGCACCTGCTGGAGTTGGTGGTCAACTGATCTAATTCTGAGGCGATGTCCTGCCGTAAGTTTGTTTTAGGATGCTACTTGGTTAGATGTAAGGTATCAATAGCAAGGATGGTTTTATCTGTCTTGAACATAGTCTAGTTCTGGTTTTATCCATTCTTCTATATCTTCAGGGAGGTCACTCGGAATCTTTGGTCTTGGGAAGTCCTCCTTGTGTATGAAATGTCAGACTCTTTGTTGGAGGGACAGCCTGTGGGTTCTATGGGGAGGTGTATTATGTATTCAGTGGTGTTAGCTGGGGTGGGTTTTCTCTGTCTGGTATATAGAGTTCTTGCATAGCATAAGCTGTCTAATCTTTATTTGGTCCAGCCTCCGTTGTTATCAATTGCTAAAGCATAACATTCGATGGTGCTAATGAGGACCTTGTCTGGATTGGTTGTGATTCTCCATTTCTTGTCCCCGTTGGTTGTTCTTCGCAGTTCCGTATTTATCTTATCTATCACCCTCTCATGCCTATTTTTTCCAATTATGCGTGGGTGTGTGTGTGTATAGAGGATATAAATGTGTTATATATATAATAAAGTCAAAACTTACAGATTGTATGTACTGTATTTTGACTTAGAAAGAATAAAGAAAAACACTTGGTTGGCAGTAGAATTACTGATATGCAGAACTTCTGAATAATTATAGCAAGCACCTCGGGTAGTTTTTCAAATAGACAAGTGCATGGTTGAGAATGGGTTGGTGCAAAACCTACCTAGCATGAGCGTACTACAGAACTCTTCTGTGTTTCTTACTAACTGTCTTTTTTCCATCCTAGGTGGTTTGGCAAGAGCTCCGAGGTGGGTACCAAATTTCTTAGTCTCCTACCAAATGAATACGATATCACTGAAGTGCCGCCACCAGAAGGGAACTCCTCAGTTACCCCTCCCACAGGTAATGTCCATATAATAATAATAATAATAATAATAATAATAATAATAATAATAATAATAATAATAATAACCCTTTCAGGGTCCAAGGCCCAAATCTGGAGTCACGCACCAGTGTCCAAGAATTTTCAAAAAAAAAATTGTTATTTTTTCTTATGAAATCGTAGAGAATCTTTTTGTGAAGGTAATAAAACAAAAAGTACGAAATTTGGTGGAAAACTGACGAAATTATGCTCTCGCGAATTTTGATGTGTCAGCGATATTTACGAATCGGCGATTTTGCCGACTTTGACTCCCATTTTAGGCCAATTACATTATTCCAATCAACCAAATTCTTAGCTATTTCACTAGTATTACTTCTATTCTATCGATTGAGCACAAGAAATCGCCAAGTCAACTGTTTCAACTACAAAATAAAGTGATCGGAAATTGTTAATTTGGCCAATTTAACACAAAGTTCAAAATATTCCAATTTCAAAATAGGGTCCAGAATGAACAATGTAGGCATTCCTGGCACTAAACTAACATTTCCTCTGTTCATTAGTTATGTTTTGAAGCTTTACAAATAAATTCCATTTTGATTTTTTATTCACATAATAAATTTTTATTCACACCAAAAAATAGAAGATTTACTGTTATGCAATACTGTAATAATTGTATAAATATCATCACCATATTTGTGAATGTATATTAGACCCACCAGCCGACGTGTATTAGATGTGTGAGGTCGTTTGTTTACTCTTGAATATCGGCAAAAATTTAACATTTCTGCTACTTTGAGCTCAGTTTCAAGCCATTTCCAGTGCTAAAACCAATCAAAATCATCTCTATTTCTGTAATATGTCTTCCATTCTATCAAATGAGACCAAGAAATCGCAAATACAACTATAAAAAACATACGAAAAAACACTGCAAAGTTGCTGTTTTAATCGAAAAATCATGATTTCATTTTTTTCTCTCATTATACACAGTGTGCTGCAGGATCTGTTTTATGTGGTGCACACATACCACATAGATGTATTCTCTCATATCTAGGCCCAAATGTACCACTCACAGTTTATCAGAGTGAGCTGAGCTCATGGCGTAGATCTACGGTTTGGACCCTGAACGTAAAGCCGTAGATCTACGGGACGGACCCTGAAAGGGATAATAATAATAATAATAATAATAATAATAATAATAATAATAATAATAATAATATTATTATTATTATTATTATTATTATTATTATTATTATTATTAAGCCTTAAATATCTAAACTAGTTCTCAAGAGAAGGTGATCTTGTGAATGTTGCAGGTGATCTTGGGAGTGTTGCAGGTGATCTTGGGAGTGTTGCAGGTGATCTTGGGAGTGTTGCAGGTGATCTTGGGAGTGTTGCAGGTGATCTTGTGAATGTTGAAGGTGATCTTGGGAGTGTTGCAGGTGATCTTGGGAGTGTTGCAGGTGATCTTGTGAATGTTGCAGGTGATCTTGGGAGTGTTGCAGGTGAACCAGGGATCCTGCATTTAAGTTTGGGGTGCTGTACATGATCCTCGGACTCTGCGAGTAAACGTAAGACAAACTAGCCGAAACATCCCCGTACTCAGCAGAATTTTGCAGCACGTCGGACACCACAACATACAATGAGACTCCGCTAAAATCCCTCTCGGTTCGTAAAGCAATTTCAAACGAAAGAGCTTAGCGTCAGCGCTCGTACAAACCAAAACTGTCTTCAGCGCCTCACAAGAGCAGCGATGACTAGGCTTCTAAAAATCACATTCCAGCCCTAGATCATTATAAAACTTCAGTACAGTGCCTTTATTCTCTTCACTTGAGCTGCCTCTGATGTGCAGTGTTTTACCCCTTGTAAGGCCACGTTTCTCACACTGCCATATATCTGTTGAGGAAGACCTTAGAGGTCGAAATGCACAGCCCACCTGTTGTTTTGCTTCTGTCTCCGTACACCTACTGCCCATATTCAATTAACAGTAAGTAGGTATTTTCTTGTTAATAGACTGTTGTGGGTTGCATCCAATGGTATCCGTTGGTATGTAAGTAGAAGTCCATTACTTAGTGTCACCGCTAGGGAATGTGAAAGTTGAGTTTGAGTCGCCGATAGATCACTGACGCTGACCTGTATGAGTCCACATACTATTCTGTGCATGTGTGACACTGAGCGCATGACACCGGCGCCCAGTGGGCGTCCCAAGGCAGTTACGATGTAGACACCAACATCGCAGGATGCGACTGGCTGACGTAACGACCATCTTCATTAATAATAAAACCCAGCAGAACAATTGTATATTACTCTAACGCCTCCATTACGTTTCTGGAACCCATCTACAACAATTTAGTGACAACTGTGGCTGTCTCTTTGAACGCCTAGCAGCGCTCAAAGAGATTATTAAATTGGTAAGCACTCAGAAACCTTGATGCCGCGAAAGGTTATTGATTCAAAGAAATGGGGTTGTCCGCTATTTCCTTGAACTGAATTTCATTGCCTGCCATTCCTTAGGCTCTGCATGATTTATACGAATTTAATGTTGTCCCCTGACTGAAATAACGTAATAAGAGAGCATCCCTGTAGCTTCTTATTGTAGCTTCAGAAAATTAACACTAATGCATTCAATAAGTTTACTGTGTAGGTCCAAATGTGAAATTTTACGAACATTTTGATTTTTTTTTATTTGAATCGGTGGATTCAGATCACTTACTGAAGAATGACTTCTGATAGGCTTCAAACTTTCAATGAAAGCTTTTTCACTATGAGCTATTCCAATTGTATGTTCGAACTGTATCAGTTAGTCAATAGTATACTGAAATTACATCAATTAGAGTCATTATTAAGTTCAAACTATCATTTACAGTCACTAGTATGCTCAAACTGTGTCAATTACAGTCACTAGTATGCTATGACTCTCAGTTAGTCACTGTTATTCAAGCTGTATCAATTGCAGAAATTAATATTCTCAAACGCATACATAATTAGTCACTAGTATTCTCGAACTACGAACTACACATGACAGTCACTAGTATACTCAACCTGTAACGATAAGCCACTTGTATGCTCATGCAGTATCACATATACTATTATACTCAAACTAGTATTCTCAAACGGTATCAATAATTCAATCTGACACACTAAAGAGACAGTCTCGCGTGAAACTCCCCGATTATTTACATGTGTAAAATCAATACGTAATAAGCCTTTTTAGTAGCTTAAAACTACGCTTTAATGTGTTGCCGTTGTTCTAAATTCCGTTTGTTTCAGTAATATTACTGGAAGAGACACTTATAACAATGTATGTTTTATTATTACAACCTTTAATCTGTCGGTATAAAAGCGCAGATCTAATATTAGTAAGACGGAGCTCTGTCAGTCTAATTTATTTTGCATGTTGGTACAGTAAGTCCTCACTTAACGTCGTCTCTAGGCTCTTGGAAACTGAAATTTTAAGCGAAACGATATATAACGAAACCAATTTTACCACAGGCTAATTGATATGAACAAGAGTTAACTTCCTATAACAAAGGGAGAGCTAAGAGGAAAGGTAGTTTTTTTTTATATTTTATTTAAAACTCAGGTACAAAATAGATATGGGTGCATAAAATAATATGTCAACGAGATACCAGGCACTAACTAGATTATTATTATATAAATAATAAATTCAAAACACAGGAAAATATAAACACTACAAATAAACAATGTGACAAAAACAAACACACAGAATTACACACATACACAAGCAATCACGTATTATACAACGTGATACTACATCTGGCATATAACTAGGCGTGGCTTCTGCCTGCCAACACACAACGTATCCAAGACTTAATCTAAGAACTCAGGTGCCTTAAAGAGCACAACAATACGTTAATTTGGGCGACTACCACGGGGTTATTATCATGGACTAAGAATAGGCACTACAGTTCAAAGGTGGATCAGGATGACGCTACAATTCACAACAATAAAAATATCTAATATAACAAAACGAAACTACACTGTGATATTTGACATCTCAATAAAACACAAATGCCAGCAGCTATAAGTGAACTTATACACTGACGAGATGCACACATTGAAAAATGCTGCCTCCACATATAGTTCAAGCTCCATCACAGCTTACAGAAAAACGAACACTGCATAGATACATATGCTATTGAAAAGCACACGGACACGGCATAAAGTATAAACGGAAATAAGAAAACGTTCAACTGTGCTAGGAAGCACACCATATACAAAATGTACACCAATGACTTGTAATTGAGGCATAAATGACGAGAAACATTCCTAAAAGTTGTATACACAAAGCACATAAACTCGGAGAACACAAAACATTCACGCACTTAACAAACACAATTAGACACAGCTGACCAGCCCGTTAGATTACCCACTGAACACTCACAACTATCTCAAATCTCGTAACTCCAAGGCTTTATATTCAGGCGGGAAGTCTCTCTCCCATCTCCCCTCATATACCAACCTATTTCGACATTTTGTCCTATAAATCGTCCCCGCTAAAACCCTAATTCTACTGTTACCATCAACGTGCCTCATAGCCCATGACACGAAAATATAATCGGCCACAACGTACGACACCGCACGTTGTACACGCAAGTCAACCCCACCTACATCAAAGCTCAACGCCCGGAGTACCGACAAACCTCCCCCCCCCTACCAAACGCAAAACCCTACTGAACCACTCTCGTACCATACCTAAAGTCTCACAGAAATACACAACATGAAAAGCAGATTCCTCCATCCCGCACGCCGGACAACTCCAGTCTTCCTCCAAACGCCTATTATACAACACCACCCCAGACGGCAAGATTCCATGTAAAAATTTAAAAACCACTTCCCGTACTTGAGCAGGCAGACGCAACTGTTGAACTCGCCTCCATATATCACCCCACGCATACATGGGATACATTCCTTCAACTCGCACCACGACTACCTCTCTACCCGCCCTTTCCAAGGTACATAATTTTACACAGCGCACGTCCCTTATGTTCAATAATACGCGAAGCATCACGTCGCACCAAATTAAATTCCTCCCTCTCCACCACCTGCGCAGGTCGTGATACAATTCACTTAACCCACCATGCATCCCACCCAGTCGGAGAAAACGACGCTTCACGTAACATGCCATGATACGAGCCTCTAGAGGAATGAGACCCAACCCTCCCTGATGCATTGGTGTCTCCACCACTGCTCTTGTGAGCCAATCGCATTCTGAACCCCACAAAAATCGATAAACTCTATGCAAAAGACGTTTGACGTCCCCCTGCAACAGAGGATACAGTGCAGCAACATGCCATACTTTGCTATAAAGCAGGACATTAATGACCACCGCCCTCTGATGCAGGGTTAAATGTCGCGGCCGTAGACTATTTAAGCGCCCCAAGACACTATGTACAACCCTCCCCGAATTGCACGCCCTCATCTGATCGACCTCCCGCATATAATGAATACCACATATAGTGATACGATCAACCACAGTCCACCCCTCTGCATCCACCCCATCCCCCACCCACTCCCCCAACTCCATAATCTTCGATTTTTCTCTATTAACACACATCCCCTTAGCCTTGCCATATACGTCAACAAGTCTCCCACCAAAACCCAATTGCTCCCGTGAACGTAATAACACAGTAGTATCATCTACATAACCCACAAGGGTCGGTCGACCACTACTCGGACCCCACGATGTCTCTATTCCCCGCCCACAAACAGCCCAGTAAAAAGGGTCCTGCATACATGCAAAAAGCATTTGAGACATGGGGCATCCCTGACGAATGCCCCTGCTCAAGTGTACAAAAACGCCTAACTTGCCATTAATTTGTACTTTAAAACCCGCTCCATTGTACAACGAATGGGCCCACATGATGACCTCATTTCCAAAACCCTGCCATCTCATAAATTTCCACAGAACCTCCCTTTCCACACTATCAAAAGCGGCTCTCCAGTCTAAAGCCAGAACACCACCCCCACCCCTCACCCCGCATTCCTCAACAAACTTCCTGATATTCCCATGACCATCATACATTGACCTACCTGGCACACCAAACTGACTCTTATGGATTACCTTATCAAACACTTTCTTAATTCTATTCATCAATATTTTCGCATATAGTTTATAGTCACTACACATCAACGATATGGGACGGTAGCCCTTAATCGCTAACGGCACATCACATTTCCTAAGACCAACACTGCCGTACGCTGAGACAGACCTAACACCCCCCTCCCTCCTTCATCGCATTGAGTAAACGAACCATAAAAGTCCGTATTACCTCCCAATGTTTGATATAAAATTCACAAGGGATGCCATCAATGCCTGGAGCCTTCCCCTTACTCATTCCTTGTAGTGCCTCCCACACCTCTGCCTCAGATATAGGCCCACCCATGAGAAGACGATCATAATAATTTAACTCGCATCATACTCCTCTCCCCAAATCCTGTATCGCATGCTCACTCACGTCTTTACTTTGCATCTGGAGCTTACTCCAAGTATCGACATAAAAACTTATCCCCTCAGTTGTTTTTAAGACCTGTCCCTCACTATACCCGTCAACTTCATCCTGCACCACTAAACTCACAATTTCAGTCGCTTTTTGCCTTTGTGTCTGACTTCGTAAGACACAAGCAGACGGCTTGTCACCCCACAAAGCCTCCTCCACCCCACTCGAAATGCGCGCCCCATCGAAAACCTTATTTTTCAATACTTGGATTTGTTCTTTAATAGCATCGATCTCATCCACTGGGTAAACCCCAGATGCCTCTCCCTGCGCATAACATTGTCGTAGATGACCCTCCAGGTACCTCTCAAAACCATACTCCAAGCGAGTGGCCTCCTTACACCGATGCACATAAAAATTCTTAATTCGAGGCTTCACAACCTCATCCCACCGTCGTACTAAATCCCACCCCTCCCAGGAGTCTACTCCCATAGATGCCCAGAAGTCCGCGAATAGTTCCCTATCATCCGCACTTTGTAGCATCCGCGTATTCAGTTTCCAGTATCCCTTAAAACGATGCGGGAGACCTCCTCAGTCGAGCTCTACAAAAACTCCCCGGTGGTCAGAGAAAAAGACATTCAATACATGCACATTGATTACGACCACCCGCCGAGACACATACACCCTATCTAAACATGCCGCATAGCCCCTACGCACAAAAGTATGCTCAATTCCCAAGTCACGTCCTCCGCGTACATCTACCAACCCCAACCCAGACAACAAGTCACCCAAAACAAGCGAACAGAAACCCGCCCCCCTCAGTTCAACGTCTTTACGGCGCACCACACAGTTCCAGTCACCACCGACCACTGTAATTTCTGGCAGGGACCTCAAATAATATACCAAGACATTTCTAACAAAAGTATTTTTAATATTAACATCATGTTCAGCCGGCCCATATACCCCTACAAAACCAACCCTTCTACTACCCCAATCCCCCACGACTCGCACCACACGACCCTCCCCCCCTTCCTCCCAATGTCTCAACACAAACGGGCTGGTCACTTTTATCAACACAGTTACTCCACCTTTCAGACGTCTGGAGTGAGTCACATAAATGTCATAACCATCCATCTCAAACAAACTTCCTACCTTATGGTTATGTTCTTGCAAAAAACACACATCCACTGCAAAACGATTCAACCACTCACGCACCTGCACACACTTTCTGACAGATTTCAAACCATTAACATTAATAGTTACACACCTAAATGTGTTAAAGGTGGCTTTCCTCTAGGGGCTACCACTCCCTTTTTCTCTTTGCGCAGGCAAGCACCCAAGGCACTTCCCGCACCTTTGGCAATCCCCGTGATATTACCTGCTGTCCTGGACTCGCGCAACCTCCCCCCACCCGTGATTTCCGACCACGTCTTCTTCCCTGAACGTTGTCCAGGGGTCAAGACATCATCGGAGTCGGATGGGGTAGCCGCACGCTTCCTAGAAACAGCATCTTCACACATGTCAGTACTTGGAGTGTTCTTCTTGTGAATTTCTGCCTCAACAGTATGAACTCTCGAACTCTCCAAATCTCTCACTTTAGCTATCTGATCAGCATCATCTGCACGTAATCTTCCCTCATCAGAACATGGCACAGAATCAGACTCATGCGATGCTAATAGGTCACTTAACACAGATACAATGTCGGCCTCCATATCACCTGCCTCTCTTGCTAGAGGGATTTCACTGTTCACATGTTCCACCTCGTCAGGTAGAGTCACACAAGATGACTCTAGTAGCATGGCCCGATCAACCTCAGCACTCCATGATGTCAGACACGGCGAGTTCTCGACAACCTCCTCTTCCAGAGCCTGACGGGGTACCTCACCGTCAGGACGACGACCACGCCCCGATGGCGGCTGGCGCTGAACACTGAGCCGCTATGTGATCCAAAGCGCCGCAGAGGCGGCAAGTTCTTCTCTATCCAGGATACGTAACGTACACCTGGGAACGAAAATCCTCCAGTTGTACGTACGAAGGAATCGGCTGACGCAGGGACATTTTCAATGTAAATGACCCCTCCTGAAGACCAGCATAGTGGCCGTCAGACCACCTACCCATGGTGACCAGGTGGATCTTCCCATAACGTTCAAAAACGTCACGTATATCAACTTCATTGGCCTCAAAAGGCACGTTTCGCACACGTACCCACGTATAGTATCGTGAAACGTCATGCAACTGGACAGAAACTGCTGGGGTGACTTGCTTACTTATATCCTGGTACTGGGTCACAATCTTCTCATAAATCTGAGTGTCACAAAACTTGACGAAGATCCGTGAAGTTCCATTCAAGGCGACGCCACACAAGGATTCACGTTGAATGCCATATGTATCACGAATGATTGCTGGCATTAAGACATTTACTGATTCGCTGGTGATAGAGCCCTGCGTTAGTTGAATACAAACAGTATTAACACGTCGGCGAAATGCAGTCGCCATTGTTGTTGATGTTGTAAAAACTCCTCCACCAGGTGTTGGGACTGAGGAGAAGCAGCTGACAACCGCTCAGCACAACGTCTGAGCAGAGAATGAAGAGGAAAGGTAGTAGTGCTGGAGACGCCGTGACTATGGAGTATGTCGCTCTGGGGCGCTGTGAATTTACTCTATTATTGACATTCTGATTATTTTGGGTATCACGTGTTTTTCAGAATTATATAAGAAATACATTACATATCATAAAAAAACGAATACAAACAGCCGTAAGGGAGGAAATTTACATAATAGTAAAACTGGGTAAGCATCTGCGGTGTCTGTCGAAACTTGCATACAGACCAACCACGACTTGCCACGAAGGTTTCACTTAAATTTTTTACATTTTGCCACCGAAGTGGCTAGTTTATTGTGCACCCCATATCCATCATGTGGAGGGTAGCATAAGAGCATATGAATGCACCAAAGGCCTAGGAACTAGGCCCCAAAAGGGTTAACAGGTGTACATATGGGTTTTTATTTATCTACGCATCTACAGTTCACTTATCTGTGACGATATGCCTGATCACATAATTTACATTTAGTTTGATCATCATCTGCGTGTCTCCCAAACAGTCAGAAGTACTTGTAACCAAGCCTAAGCCTGGCCACTACAACATCAGTCAGTCTGTTCACATTGCAAGTTGCTCCATAAACATACTTATCTACGTTCATGTTATCATAGTGGGTTATAGATCTACTCAGACTTCTAACTGTATTCCTATAACAATCATTTTCATTATTTACTTCTCTCCTAATATTATTTATTCCTAATGCTAGACACAGATATACCAAAGTTATATTCTACATTCTCCTTCTGGGTACTCTTCTTGGCTAACATATCAATTTTATCATGAAGGAGTAATCCAATGTGTGATGGGATCCATAGCAATTGTACATTAATTCCTTTGTCCCTGATTTTTGAGTATCTATACCTGGCTTCTCCAATGAGCATGTTGTTGGAGTCATTATATGAGTCAAGAGCCTTCAATGATGACATAGAATCAGTAATGATAGAGTCAAACTCAGTGTCATATGTTAGGTTTAGCGCCATTAAGATTGCAAACAATTCAGTTTGCAGTGTAGACGCCCAGTTGTTAATTCTTATGCCTAACTCAACAAATTTATTATGGTTCTTAAGTAGGGAGGTGGCAACAAGAGCTTATGCAGCCCTGCCAGAAGACTCCTGTGATAACTTATTACTACCAGTTAGGCGAGAAATTTCTTCTTGAGCAGTTGCTTTAAGAAGGAATTACTAGCAATGAGCTTCTTGGGGGGGGGGGGGAAGGCTTGCAGGTATGTGATATTAAATGAACATATTTTCCACGGAGGGGTGAAATGCTCTTGTTGCCTACAGTGATACAGTTCATGCAAGGTTCATTGTGACAGTGTCTGGTTCATTTCTTAACATTCTAATACCGAGTACAGTGTTAATCTCAACAATCCTATCACTGATACTAGAAATACCAAGCTCCTTCCTCATATTAAGAACCTTTATAGATTTGGGACACCCAAGAATAATCCTGAGAGCTTCATTTTGCATTAACTCCAAGGGTAGGAGAGAACTTTCTCTAGCTAATATCAACATGGGAGCAGCATAATCAATTAAGGATTTAACATAGGCTATGTACATCATAGGCTATGTACATCATAGGCTATGTACATCATAGGCTATGTACATCATCCCCATAGTTGGGGTTGTAGCCAGCAACAGCTTTGAGAGCATTTAGCCTAGCTTTGCATTTCTTGTTTAGTTGTGGTATAGTGGATTTGTTAAAGGGTACATCTACACCAAGATATCTGTAAGTTTTCACTTTCAGCACTAGAACCCTGATTTTTCTTTAGATCTTCAAATAAACTTAAAGCTTACATTTGTATTGTTATTAGCGAGCATAGAGAGTTAGGCCGATGTATGTCCCCTCACCAAGATATTTAAAAATCTTTCCATATTTTCCATTCTTGGACGAGAATTGTTTTCTTTTTCCAGTCAACGTTTTAACGAAACGATGTTGAAGGATGTGAGGACTTCCTGTATTTGATACCATCTCAAACCAACGTTTTACCTACCATACAGTTTACCAATTTGGGAAAGTCTCGATGTGAAACGTCGTATTTAATACAAGTCTGCGTTTTGTTAGTGTTATTTTTTTCAATAACGGCTGGCTGACAGCAGCACTCCTGCCTCAGTAATATTCATTTATTCATACATTTTTACAAGGGTCATTCATAGCATTAAGTACGAGTTACGACCTTGATAAATAAGACATGAGTAACCTTTGAATGTCTTTAATGACGACACGTATCGCCTACATAGCAGGTTTCTTTAGTCTGATACAGAGATGACCTTCATAATGCAGACTGGAAAAAAGGTGGACAGCTAATTTTAAATCTTTTTATTTAAATGTAATGAAGATTATCAATATTTATTCAGATTTTCTTTAAAAAAGTGCTGTTGTTTAAACACTTCAAAAAATGGTAGGCAGTTTGTTCCAGTCATCTGTGATTCCATTAACAAGTAGTTTAAATACATTGTATTACATCTATTTACTAGAGTTTCATACCATAATATTTGCTTATAATTATTATTATGATAATAGTTATTAAAATATTTCACTGGGGAAGCGCTGAACCCGTAGGGGCCATACATCATTTGTGGACCAGGAGGCAATTAAGTTCGAATAAAAAAAAAAGATGGGAGGATAGCTTCAATACCATGGATCAAGAGCCCTTCACATGCATTAAGGCACCACTACCACGATTACTTGACAGACTCAATTCTCCGACACACTGGTCTGCCCCTTTGGGTTTAACATTTCATATAATTATGATAATAAGTAATATGCAATGAAACCTACCGAAAATACACGTCGAATATATATATATATATATATATATATATATATATATATATATATATATATATATATATATATATATATATATATATATATATATATGTCGTGCCGAATAGGCAGAACTTGCAATCTTGGCTTAAATAGCAACGCTCATCTTGCTATATAGTACAAGTGAAAATTTGTTTATGCAATAATTTCGCTAAAATCATTCTGAACCTAACGAAAAAAATATATTTCACTGTGTTTGTTTAGTATCAAATTACTGTAAACAAATCTAAAATATATTTAGTTGGGTTAGGCTAAAATAAATTGTGCTTGTTATAATAAGGTTAGGTAAGTTTTCTAAGTTCCTTTTGGTGCAAAATTATAAATTTTTACATCAACATTAATGAAAAATATATATCTTTAAACGTATAAGAGAAAATTTTAGAAAGGACTTAATTTTAAATGAGTTCCTGCTAATTGACCAGTTTTACATATTCGGCACGACATATATATATATATATATATATATATATATATATATATATATATATATATGTCGTGCCGAATAGGCAGAACTTGCGATCTTGGCTTAAATAGCAACGCTCATCTTGCCATATAGGACAAGTGAAAATTTGTGTATGCAATAATTTCACCAAAATCATTCTGAACCTAACGAAAACAATATATTTCACTGCGTTTGTTTAGTATTAAAATATTGTAAACAAATTTAAAATATATTTAGTTGGGTTAGGTTAAAATAAATTGCGCTTGTTATAATAAGGTTAGGTAAGTTTTCTAAGATTCTTTTGGTGCAAAATTATAAATTTTTACATTAACATTAATGAAAAATATATATCTTTAAACGTATAAGAGAAAATTTTAGAAAGGACTTAATTTTAAATGAGTTCTTGCTAATTGACCAGTTTTACATATTCGGCACGACATATATAAATATATATATATATATATATATATATATATATATATATATATATATATATATATATATATATATATATATATATATATATATATATATACTGAACCGAATACTATATACATCAGCAGGGGACTTAATACATATGTCAATTCTTCAAGCGTAGGCTACCTTCATACTGGTGAAGGGCTCTTCATCCAAGGAATTGGAGCTGCCTTGCCCTTATTAGGATCAAACTTGATTACTTCGCACTTCCCAAGCGCTGTTTGACTCCTACGGGTTTAACGTTTCTTCCATGCATACGATAATTATAATAACCTAACATACTTTTTTACACAAACTCATGGTAAATGTGGCATTTCATCACCTGTATGTATTTTCAAAGATATTTTATTTATTCCGTGTACGTTAACTCATTAACTAATCACATTCACTAGACTCATTGTAATAATTCCTTTGTTTACCAACAAATTGGTATTTACCTTATAATGACTTCATAATATAATGGGTTTAAATCTTCATTGTAACAATGCCTTGACTCATATCAAGACTAAGGGAGCGAACACCTTGAATTGTCAAGGTATACGAAGCATATTGATTTAGACACCATGTTGTTGAGAAGTGTTGTGTCGTGATCCTAGGAAGTCTTGGAGTTAGCACTGTACATTGAATATTAATATACTTGCTTGCAGTTAGCGTGTGAGAGCACTAGGAACCGGGAGCCATTAGTTAGAAGTCGCTAATAGTAGCAGTAACAATAACAGTTGTTGTTACTAGTACTAGTAGTGGTAATAGTGGTGGTTGTAGTGACAGTAATATATATATATATATATATATATATATATATATATATATATATATATATATATATATATATATATATATATATATATATATACATATATATAGGGGGGCAATGTGGCAGATGTTGCAGATGTATGGTATAAGAGGTAGGAAGCCTAAGACATGTATGTGTGATGTCACCGTGGTTGTTTAATATATTTATAGATGGGGTTGTAAGAGAAGTAAATGCGAGGGTCTTGACAAGAGGTGTGGAGTTAAAAGATAAAGAACCACACATAAAGTGGGAGTTGTCACAGTTGCTCTTTGCTGATGACAGTGTGCTCTTGGGAGATTCTGAAGAGAAGTTGCAGAGGTTGGTGGATGAATTTGGTAGGGTGAATAAAAGAAGAAAATTGAAAGTGAATACAGGAAAGAGTAAGGTTATGAGGATAACAAAATGATTAGGTGATGAAAGATTGTATATCAGATTGGAGGGAGAGAGTATGGAGGAGGTGAACGTATTCAGATATTTGGGAGTGGACGTGTCAGCGGATGGGTCTATGAAAGATGAGGTGAATCATAGAACTGATGAGGGAAAAAGGGTGAGCGGTGCACTTAGGAGTCTGTGGAGACAAAGAACTTTGTCCTTGGAGGCAAAGAGGGGAATGTATAGTTTTACCAATGTATAGTTTTACCAACACTCTTATATGGGTGTGAAACATGGGTGATGAATGTTGCAGCGAGGAGAAGGCTGGAGGCAGTGGAGATGTCATATCTGAGGGCAATGTGTGGTGTGAATATAATGCAGAGAATTCGTAGTTTGGAAGTTAGGAGGAGGTGCTGGATTGCCAAAACTGTTGTCCAGAGGGCTGAGGAAGGGTTGTTGAGGTGGTTTGGACATGTAGAGAGAATGGAGCGAAACAGAATGACTTCAAGAGCGTATCATTCTGTAGTGGAAGGAAGGCGGGGTAGGGGTCGGCCTAGGAAAGGATGGAGGGAGGGGGTAAAGGAGGTTTTGTGTGCGAGGGGCTTGGACTTCCAACAGGCATGCGTGAGCGTGTTTGATAGGAGTGAATGGAGACAAATGGTTTTTAATACTTGACGTGCTGTTGGGGTGTGAGCAAAGTAACATTTATGAAGGATTCAGGGAAACCGGCAGGCCGGACTTGAGTCCTGGAGATGGGAAGTACAGTGCGTGCACTCTGAAGGAGGGGTGTTAATGTTGCAGTTTAAAAACTGTAGTGTAAAGCACCCTTCTGGCAAGACAGTGATGGAGTGAATGATGGTGAAAGTTTTTCTTTTTCGGGCCACCCTGCCTTGGTGGGAATCGGCCAGTGTGTTAATATATATATATATATATATATATATATATATATATATATATATATATATATATATATATATATATATATATATATATATATATATATATATATATTTATTATCACACTGGCCGATTCCCACCAAGGCAGGGTGGCCCGAAAAAGAAAAACTTTCACCATCATTCACTCCATCACTGTCTTGCCAGAAGGGTGCTTTACACTACAGTTTTTAAACTGCAACATATATATATATATATATATATATATATATATATATATATATATATATATATATATAAATATATATATATATATATATATATATATATATATATATATATATATATATATATATTATATATATATATATATATATATATATATATATATATATATATATATATATATATATATGTCGTGCCGAATATGTAAAACTGGTCAATTAGCAAGAACTCATTTAAAATTAAGTCCTTTCTAAAATTTTCTCTTATAAGTTTAAAGACATATTTTTTTGATTAATGTTAATGTAAAAAAATTTAATTTTGCATCAAAAGCATCTTAGAAAGCTTAGCTAACCATATTATAACAAGAACAATTTATTTTAGCCAAACCCAACTAAATATATTTTAGATTTGTTTACAATAATTTAATACTAAACAAACACAGTGAAATATATTTTTTTCGTTAGGTTCAGAATGATTTTGGCGAAATTATTGCATATATATATATATATATATATATATATATATATATATATATATATATATATATATATATATATATATATATATATATATATATATATATATATATATATATATATATATATATATATATATATATATATATATATATATATATATATATATATATATATATATATTTATTTATTTATTTATTTATTTAGAAATTTTAGCATACAAACAAAGGTACAAAAAATACAGGTAAGAGCAGCATGCCAAAGCCACTTATATGCATAGCATTACGGGCTGGCTTAAAATTAACTTAAGATTAACTAAGCAATGATGAAATCAGTGATAAGACATTATTGTAAACAGATAACTATAAAATACAAATGAGTATTACAAAGACAGGTCATATGGTTGCATGCATTGCTGTTCATTCAGTAGAATGGAGTATTCTGTTAGGTAGTGTATTTAAAAAAAATAACAAAGTTAGGTTTAACATTTGTGTGATATAATTGTGAGTAACATTTAGGATATACAATTTATATGGTTCAGTTATTCAGTATTTATTTGGTTTTGAGTGAGTAAGTGAACTTTGAGAAGAGACTTGAATTTATAAACAGGTAGTGTTTCTTTTATATTTAAAGGTAATGAATTCCAGATTTTAGGGCCTTTTATGTGCATTGAGTTTTTGCATAGCGTGAGATGGACACGAGGGACATCAAAGAGTGATCTGTGCCTTGTATTATGGTCATGTGTTCTGTTGAGGTTGGCAAGGAGATGTTTGAGGGGAGGGTTAATATCAGAGTTAAGTGTTCTATGTATGTAATAAGTGCAATAATATGTATGGATGTTTTGTATGGTGAGTAGGTTGAGTGTTTTGAATATTGGTGGAGTGTGCTGCCTGTAGTGAGAATTTGTTATCATTCTAACTGCAGCCTTTTGTTGGGTAATTAGTGGTCTGAGATGGTTAATTGTTGTTGAGCCCCATGCACAAATTCCATAGGTGAGATAGGGGTAAATAAGAGAGTGATATAGGGCCAGGAGGGCTGACTGTGGAACATAGTACCGTATCTTCGATAGTATGCCTACAGTCTTGGAAATTTTCTTAGAAATTTGTTGTATATGTGTATGAAATTTGAGTCTATTATCAAGGTGGATTCCTAAGAATTTTCCCTCTGTTAGCTTTGTGATAGGTGATCCGTTTATCGTTATGTTAAGAGATACATCTGTAGCTCTGCTACCAAACTGAATGAAGTAGGTTTTGTCAATGTTTAATGTAAGTTTGTTAGTCCTCATCCAGGTAGATATTTTCTGTAATTCGGTGTTTACAGTATTGGCTAGCGTGACTGGGCTCGGGTGAGAGAAGACGTATGTGGTGTCATCTGCAAAAAGTGTGGGTTTGAGTAATTGCGAAGCATTTGGTAGGTCATTTATGTATAGGAGAAAGAGAAGAGGGCCAAGGACACTTCCCTGTGGGACACCAACTGTAATTGGTTGTGCGGAAGAGCTTGCCCCATTTGCGTACACATATTGGCTTCTGTTGCTGAGGTATGACTTGAGGTAGTTGAGGGAGTGCCCTCTTATACCATAGTGTGACAATTTTACGTGGAGCAAGTCATGGTCAACTGTATCAAAAGCTTTACGTAAGTCAATGAAGATCCCCAGTGGGATTTCTTTTTTCTCTATTGCAGTGTATATATGTTCTAGCATGTGTATAATAGCATCATTAGTATTTTTATTAGGCCTGAATCCAAATTGGCAGGGGTTGAGAATGTTTTGGGAGATGAGGTAGGAGTAGATTCGTTTATGAATTAATTTTTCGAAGATTTTTGAGAGAGGGTGTAAATTGGATATTGGCCTATAGTTATTCAACTCTGTTTGGTCTCCTCCTTTATGGATCGGGGTGACCCTTGCTATTTTGAGAACTGTAGGGAAGGTGGAGGATTCAGTGGATTTGTTAAAGAGTGTTGCAATGATTGGTGATAGTACTTGTGACGCTTTTTTGTATATAAAGGGTGGTAAGGTATTTAAATCTCCTGCCTTGTTTTTCAGTGCGTTGATAATAAGGGAGACTTCGTATGGGTTAGTCGGAGCTAGAAACAGTGTGTTCGGGTAGTTGCCAGTGAGGTAGTCATTTGGTGGGGTATCTGAGCTTGGGATATTATTGGCAAGGTTTTGATCTATAGTGGAGAAGAAATCATTGAGTCTGTTTGCTGTTTCTGCTGGTGGGAGTTGGGGTTCATCTGATTTTGCTAATTTTATTTCGCTGTGTCGTGATATCCTTTTTGTTCCCAGAATTTCTGATAGGGTCTTCCAGGTCTTTTTTATATCACCTCGTAAGTTGGATAATCTGTTCTCATAATACAATTTTTTTGCCCTTCTTATCAGGCTGGTTAGGATTGACGAGTAACGTTTTGTTTGGTCTCTGGTTATGTGACCCATTCTGTACTGTTTTTCATATCGGTGTTTTGTATTTATGGATTTGAGAATGCTGGGTGTTAGCCAGGGACTGTTCAGTCTCTTAGCTGTCATCTGTTTAGTTTTTTTAGGGCAGTGCTTGTTATAAAAGTATTGGGTCTTTTTTAGAAAATTATTAAAACATTCGTCAATATCTGTATAGATTTCTAGCTCAGTGTGCCAGTCAATGTTTGTTACTGCTGTTGTGAAGTTATTAATGGCTGTCTCATTGTGAAGTCTGAAGGTGACTTTAGTAGCGTCTTGGGGTATTTTACCAAGAGTTGTTATATATATATATATATATATATATATATATATATATATATATATATATATATATATATATATATATATATATATATATATATATATATATATATATATATATATACATACATTTTTTTATTATCACACTGGCCGATTCCCACCAAGGCAGGGTGGCCCGAAAAAGAAAAACTTTCACCATCATTCACTCCATCACTGTCTTGCCAGAAGGGTGCTTTACACTACAGTTTTTAAACTGCAACATTAACACCCCTCCTTCAGAGTGCAGACACTGTACTTCCCATCTCCAGGACTCAAGTCCGGCCTGCCGGTTTCCCTGAATCCCTTCATAAATGTTACTTTGCTCACACTCCAACAGCACGTCAAGTATTAAAAACCATTTGTCTCCGTTCACTCCTATCAAACACGCTCACGCATGCCCGCTGGAAGTCCAAGCCCCTCGCACACAAAACCTCCTTTACCCCCTCCCTCCAACCTTTCCTTGGCCGACCCCTACCCCGCCTTCCTTCCACTACAGACTGATACACTCTTGAAGTCATTCTGTTTTGCTCCATTCTCTCTACATGTCCAAACCACCTCAACAACCCTCCCTCAGCCCTCTGGACAACAGTTTTGGTAATCCCACACCTCCTCCTAACTTCCAAACTACGAATTTTCTGCATTATATTCACACCACACATTGCCCTCAGACATGACATCTCCACTGCCTCCAGCCTTCTCCTCGCTGCAACATTCATCACCCATGTTTCACACCCATACAGGAGCGTTGGTAAAACTATACTCTCATACATTCCCCTCTTTGCTTCCAAGGACAAAGTTCTTTGTCTCTACAGACTCCTAAGTGCACCGCTCACCCTTTTTCCCTCATCAATTCTATGATTCACCTCATCTTTCATAGACCCATCCGCTGACACGTCCACTCCCAAATATCGGAATACATTCACCTCCTCCATACTCTCTCCCTCCAATCTGATATCCAATCTTTCATCACCTAATCTTTTTGTTATCCTCATAACCTTACTCTTTCCTGTATTCACTTTTAATTTTCTTCTTTTGCATACCCTACCAAATTCATCCACCAATCTCTGCAACTTCTCTTCAGAATCTCCCAAGAGCACAGTGCCATCAGCAAAGAGCAACTGTGACAACTCCCACTTCATGTGAGATTATCTTTTAACTCCACTCCTCTTGCCAAGACCCTCGCATTTACTTCTCTTACAACCGCATCTATAAATATATTAAACAACCACGGTGACATCACACACCCTTGTCTAAGGCCTACTTTTACTGGGAAATAATCTCCCTCTTTCCTACATACTCTAACTTGAGCCTCACTATCCTCGTAAAAACTCTTCACTGCTTTCAGTAACCTACCTCCTACACCATACACCTGCAACATCTGCCACATTGCGTCCCTATCCACCCTGTCATACGCCTTTTCCAAATCCATAAATGCCACAAAGACCTCTTTAGCTTTATCTAAATACTGTTCACTTATGTGTTTCACTGTAAACACCTGGTCCACACACCCCCTACCTTTCCTAAAGCCTCCTTGTTCATCTGCTATCCTATTCTCCGTCTTACTCTTAATTCTTTCAATAATAACTCTACCATACACTTTACCAGGTATACTCAACAAACTTATCCCCCTACAATTTTTGAACTCTCTTTTGTCCCCTTTGCCTTTATACAAAGGAACTATGCATGCTCTCTGCCAATCCCTAGGCACCTTACCCTCTTCCATACATTTATTAAATAATTGCACCAACCACTCCAAAACTATATCCCCACCTGCTTTTAACATTTCTATCTTTATCCCATCAATCCCGGCTGCCTTACCCCCTTTCATTTTACCTACTGCCTCACGAACTTCCCCCACACTCACAACTGGCTCTTCCTCACTCCTACAAGATGTTATTCCTCCTTCCCCTATATATATATATATATATATATATATATATATATATATATATATATATATATATATATATATATATATATATATATATATATATATATATATATATATATATATATATATATATATATATATATATATACATATAATATATATACCTGTCGGTATTGTATACCATTTTGATGTTCATATATATATATATATATATATATATATATATATATATATATATATATATATATATATATATATATATATATATATATATATATATATATATATATATATATATATATTCAATTATCACATTTATGCTTGTTTATTACATTCATTTTTGTGTAAATACACAAATATAGAAACTTTGGATATTCAAGATTGATGGACTGAACACATCGACTCAAGGTTGAGGGACTGATTACCTCATTCTCCTCCTGTTCTTCAAGTTTCTCCTTTGTATGGACTGATGAAGCCACTGTGTGGCGAAACGTTTCCTCAATAAAGATACCCAAAAGTTGCTCATGTGTCTAATTTATCAACGTGTCGGTTCTCTGAACTATTCATCTACAAGACTAATATAACCTAGTATCTACTACGAGACTCTTGCTTCTACACCCAGCTAATGTAGCCAGTATTAGTAGCACGGGTGGTAGTAGAGGAAGTAACTTGTAGTATAGTAGTAGTAATAGAAATGGTAGTAGTAATAATAGCAGTGGTACTAGTAGTTGTAGTAATAATAGTACTAGTTGTAGTAGTAGCATTGTGATAGATTTGCTGCTTGCTATATTATGTACAATGTCTTCCTCACAGATCAACCCGTCGTGGTCGGAATAAGTTGGTCGATCAAGAACATCTACGATGTCAATGTTCGTGATATGGTAAGTTCATTTCATCTCTCATATAAATCTTAAAAATTAGAGGTTATCTATAGAAAATTTCTGTAATGCAATTTTTCTGTGGCGCCAATTCGTGCATCGTGGACACAACCACAGGCTAATTGTTTTTGTCTTCCTTGTTCCACAGTCAGTTCTGATTTCCATGTACTTCCGTATGTCGTGGGCGGAGACGCGGCTGGTAGGCACGACAGGTGAGGAGTTATCTCCGGGGGAAGGACTGACACCTCTACACTCTGACCTGACCAAGTACGTGTGGACACCTGACCTCTTCATCCACGAGGCACGAGAGATCAAGACCTTGAAGATGGTCTCAGAGGTGCAGGGAATCTACCTAAGACCACCCAACACATTGCTCCTCTCCACCCTGTAATTGTCCTTCCATGCTGCTCAATATATTGCTATGAATTGGTTGGGAAACACAATTCAGGTTGTGGATTTTCAGATGCGAGGCATTGTCTTATAACAATTAAAAATTCTCTATTGTGGACAAATATTCATATGATTCGTCCGGAGTTTTGAGAATAAGAAAAACACCTTCCCTAAATCTATGATTACTAATAATATTCAAAACATTTCAGTGCCCGTAACAAAATTCGTAACGCAATATCAGAAATTATGTTAATTTCTCTTCTGTTTCTAGTCTACAGACCCGGCTGGCGTGTCCCATGTACTTCGCCAAGTATCCCTTCGATGTTCAAGTGTGCCTGATAACTGTCACATCTTGTAAGTAGCTTTTTGCTGCCTACAGGCAGGCTGACATCACAACCACCATTCATATTACTTAAAATCAATGCTATATATTTTTTTTCGTTATGTCCAGATTGATTTTTTGCATGTACGACTAAAGTGTTTTCACTCTATTCGGCAGAAGAGACCCTAGCTTTTCAGGCCTAACTCGCTGGTTTGGCTTATTCGGCACGACATATACCATACACACACACATACACCCATATATATTTTTTTTTTTATTATTATCACACTGGCCGATTCTCACCAAGGCAGGGTGGCCCGAAAAAGAAAAACTTTCACCATCATTCACTCCATCACTGTCTTGCCAGAAGGGTGCTTTACACTACAGTTTTTAAACTGCAACATTAACACCCCTCCTTCAGAGTGCACGCACTGTACTTCCCATCTCCAGGACTCAAGTCCGGCCTGCCGGTTTCCCTGAACCCCTTCATAAATGTTACTTTGCTCACACTCCAACAGCACGTCAAGTATTAAAAACCATTTGTCTCCGTTCACTCCTATCAAACACGCTCACGCATGCCCGCTGGAAGTCCAAGCCCCTCGCACACAAAACCTCCTTTACCCCCTCCCTCCAACCCTTCCTAGGCCGACCCCTACCCCGCCTTCCTTCCACTACAGACTGATACACTCTTGAAGTCATTCTGTTTCGCTCCATTCTCTCTACATGTCCGAACCACCTCAACAACCCTTCCTCAGCCCTCTGGACAACAGTTTTGGTAATCCCGCACCTCCTCCTAACTTCCAAACTACGAATTCTCTGCATTATATTCACACCACACATTGCCCTCAGACATGACATCTCCACTGCCTCCAGCCTTCTCCTCGCTGCAACATTCATCACCCACGCTTCACACCCATATAAGAGCGTTGGTAAAACTATACTCTCATACATTCCCCTCTTTGCCTCCAAGGACAAAGTTCTTTGTCTCCACAGACTCCTAAGTGCACCACTCACTCTTTTTCCCTCATCAATTCTATGATTCACCTCATCTTTCATAGACCCATCCGCTGACACGTCCACTCCCAAATATCTGAATACATTCACCTCCTCCATACTCTCTCCCTCCAATCTGATATTCAATCTTTCATCACCTAATCTTTTTGTTATCCTCATAACCTTACTCTTTCCTGTATTCACCTTTAATTTTCTTCTTTTGCACACCCTACCAAATTCATCCACCAATCTCTGCAGCTTCTCTTCAGAATCTCCCAAGAGCACAGTGTCATCAGCATGTATGTATGTATACACACACACACACACATATATATATATATATATATATATATATATATATATATATATATATATATATATATATATATATATATATATAACGAGGCAAACTGCTAACCACGTCAGTTATCAAGGCAGTGCACATCTACCCAAGAACGGATAACTGTGTCCCTCTGCCCCATCATCGCAGGAATCAAAGAGGTAGACCCAAGAAAAGTCCCACTGAAAACGAGAAAATTTGCGCACAGGTTAGCAAAAAAATCGAAGAAGGTAACACAGTGGGAGCAATAAGAATAATTACAAGTGAAGACACTGTAGCCCCCAAACATGAGACCACGGCCCAAGCACTAAGAGACAAGCATCCAACCAGGGACACCATAGCCATCAACGACAACCCTGAGGAAGACCTCATCACAAACAATTAATTTTGCCAGAATCGGAAGTCTTTAAGGCGATCGTGTCATTTCCAGCAGGATCTGCAGGAGGTTACACTGGAATTCGACCTCAGCACCTCAAAGAGATGGTAAATCCAGTACTCGGTGAATCTGCATCAATTCTTCTCACAGAGTTAACAACTTTCGTCAACAATTGCCTGGCTGGGCGAATCCCAGAAGAAATTAAACCTTTCTTTTTTGGAGCCTCACTATGTGATTTGAAGAAGAGGGATGGGGGAATCAGACCCATTGCAGTTGGAAACACCCTTCGCCGTCTCGTTGCCAAAGTAGCAGTCAGAAACATTCGCCTAGAAGCTGCCACTTTACTCCAGCCACACCAACTGGGCTTTGGGGTCTCTCAAGGCAGTGAAGCTGCAGCTCATGCCGCAAGGGCCTACATCAGGGACCTACCAGAAGACAAGGCCATAGTCAAACTTGATTTTAGAAATGCCTTTAATATGGCGAAGAGAGATGCTGTTTTGCCAGCTGTTCGGGATCGGTTCCCCAGTCTTTTTCCCTTCATTTCAGCCGGCTACAGCAAACCCTCAATTCTTTTGTTTGAAGAACATGAAATTCAATCATCAGAGGGTGTTCAGCAGGGTGACCCACTCGCTCCACTTCTCTTCTGCTTGGTAGTAAGAGAACTAACTTCCAGCCTACGCAGTGAGCTCAATATCTGGTACCTGGATGACGGCACTCAGGTATGTACTGAAGAGTCCCTCGTGGGGGACCTACAACTGGTGAAAACACAGGGAGAAGACTTGGGACTCATCCTCAATCCCTCCAAGTGTGAAATCACCACAGCGAACCAGGAAATAATCATTGCTGTGCGAAGAATCCTCCCGGAAGTCTCAACTACCACTCCGTCCAACAGTACCCTCTTGGGAGCACCGCTGGGCCACCAGGCCATCGACACTGTCCTCAGGGACAAATTGAATGACCTGATGAGAATGGAGGAGAGAATAAGCGATCTTGATGCCCATGATGCTCTGTATCTCCTCACAAGGTGTCTTACTATGCCAAGACTCACTTACTTCCTGAGGTGTTCACCCTCTTTAGACAACCCAACACTTGATGAATATGACGCACACCTGAGATCAACTTTTAAGAAGGCACTGAACCTGTCACTAGAGGATGAGCAATGGGATCAGGCAACCCTCCCAGTACGACTGGGAGGTATAGGGGTGCGCAAAGCAACGCATGTTGCTTTACCTGCTTTTCTGTCTTCATGTTTGGCTTCCAGTGCATTAGTCAAGAAGATAGTTCCGGAACGCTTGAGAGACATGGTAGGAGCTCAAGACCCCAGGTTTACTGAAGCAGCGATTCGGTGGGACACCCTTACAGACTCCTCCAGTAGACCAGCTCCTCCCAAAGAGCACAAACAGTCCCACTGGGAGAAACCGATCATGGAAAAAATCGCCAACACAATGCTCTCCAAAGCTCGTGTCCTGGCAGTGAAGGCACCACACTCAGGAGATTTCCTGTTAGCTGTTCCCAATTTCTCCCTGGGCACCAGTCTCGACCCACAGGCCATTCAGATTGGTGTTGCTCTTCGCCTAGCCGCCCCATCCTCACCGAACATAGGTGTATTTGCGGCAGGGCGACAGCTGATCAATTCGGACTTCATGGTCTCGTGTGTCACACAGCAGAAGGGAAGTATGCCAGACGTGAGGAGGTCAATGACATCATAAAGAGAAGCCTCGCGACAGCCGGTTGCCCAGCTCAACGGGAACCCCAAGTACAGAGGTCTGATGGAAGTCAAAAGCGTCCTGATGGAGCCACTGTGCTACCCTGGAAGGATGGAAAACCGATTGCCTGGGACTTCACCTGTGCCGCCACATTGGCAGACACCTACCTGTCATACTCCGTAGTGGAAGGGGGTGGAGCTGCCAGCCACAGGGAGACCCAGAAGATCCGAAAATATGAAGACCTTCCCCCTTGCTATAAATTCATTCCTATAGGGTCGGAAACCCTTGGAGCATGGGCCAAGTGTGCTCTAAAGTTCCTCAAAGAGCTGGGTGAAAAGCTCATCATAGAAACCAAGGACCACAGAGCGACCAGCTTCCTCTTTCAGAGACTCAGTGTTGCGATCCAGAGAGGAAATGCCTGCAGCATTCTGGGCACGCGGCCCACCGCAGGGGAGCTGGACGAAGTATTCGAGATGTAGCTCTGAGTTACCTATGTTGTTTTACTTTCTGTTGTATTTTTGTGAATGTTTGGTCAATGTATTTTGTCTTTAAATAAAACATACTTGAAATATAGGGGCTGGTAGGAGAAAATTCTCAAACAGCTTCAGGGAGAACCTTGAGTTTTCCTTGAAGTAAGTTTATTCTTTTCTCTAAGGATGAGGGTCCCCAGAACAGTTCTAGAGGTGGTACCTCCCTATATTTAAAATATATATATATATATATATATATATATATATATATATATATATATATATATATATATATATATATATATATATATATATATATACATACATATATATATATATATATATATATATATATATATATATATATATATATATATATATATATATATATATATATATATATATATATATATAAACATGATGGATAAAAAGGTATATCTTGCTACTTCTATTTACACTTAGGTCACACTACACAGGCACACACATGCATGTATATACATACACATATCTAGGTTTTTCTCCTTTTTTTCTAAATAGCTCTTGTTCTTCTTTATTTCTTCTATTGTCCATGGGGAAGTGGAAAAGAATCTTTCCTCCGTAAGCCATGCGTGTCGTATGAGGCGACTAAAATGCCGAGAGCAATGGGCTAGTAACCCCTTCTCCTGTATACATTTACTAAAAAAGAGAAGAAGAAAAACTTTATAAAACTGGGATGCTTGAATGTGCGTGGATGTAGTGCGGATGACAAGAAACAGATGATTGCTGATGTTATGAATGAAAAGAAGTTGGATGTCCTGGCCCTAAGCGAAACAAAGCTGAAGGGGGTAGGGGAGTTTCGGTGGGGGGAAATAAATGGGATTAAGTCAGAAGTATCTGAGAGAGTTAGAGGTAAGGAAGGGGTAGCAATAATGTGGAAGCAGAAGAGGGAATATAAATGTGTAAATTCAAGGATTATGTGAATTAAAATAAGGGTCGGATGTGAAAAGTGGGTCATAATAAGCGTGTATGCACCTGGAGAAGAGAGGAGTGTAGCAGAGAGAGAGATATTTTGAAAGATGTTAAGTGAATGTATAGGAATTTTGAACCAAGTGAGAGAGTAATTGTGGTAGGGGACCTATAAAGTAGGAGAAACTTTTTGAGAGGGTGTGGTAGGTAAGTTTGGGGTGCCAGGTGTAAATGATAATGAGAGCCCTTTGATTGAACTTTGTATAGAAAGAGGTTTAGTTATAGGTAATACATATTTTAAGAAAAAGAGGATAAATAAGTATGCAAGATATGATGTAGGGCGTAAAAACAGTAGTTTATTGGACTATGTATTGGTAGATAAAAGTCTGTTGAGTAGACTTCAGGATGTACATGTTTATAGAGGGGCCACAGATATATCAGATCACTTTTTAATTGTAACTATAGTGAGAGTAAAAGGTAGATGGGACACAAGGAGAATAGAAGCATCAGATAAGAGAGAGGTGAAGGTTTGGCCATATAGAGAAAATGGAACGAGAGTGTATAAATCTGTAGTGGAGGGAAGGCGAGGTAGGGGTCGGCCTAGAAAGGGTTGGAGGGAGGGCGTAAAGTTTTTGTGTGCGATGGGCTTGGACTTCCAGCAAGCATGCGTAAGCGTATTTGATAGGAGTGAATGGAGACAAATGGTTTTTTATACTTGACATGCTGTTGGAGTGTGAGCAAGGTAACATTTGTGAAGGGATTCAGGGAAACCGGCAGGCCGGACTTGAGTCCTGGAGATGGGAAGTACAGTGTCTGCACTCTGAAGGAGGGGTGTTAATGTTGCAGTTTTATAACTGTAGTGTAAAGCACCCTTCTGGCAAGACAGTGATGGAGTGAATGATGGTGAAAGTTTTTCCTTTTTTGGGGCCACCCTGCCTTGGTGGGAATCGGCCAGTGTGTTAATAAAATAATATATATATATATATATATATATATATATATATATATATATATATATATATATATATATATATATATATATATATATATATATATATATATATATATTTATATATATATATATATATATATATATATATATATATATATGCAAAACAACCACTCTGAAAGAATAGAGAAATTCCAAGCGCTTTCGTGACTACTCACATTATCATAGTTCCTTGATAATGTGAGTAGTCACGAAAGCGCTTGGAATTTCTCTATTCTTTCAGAGTGGTTGTTTTGCATATTTTGAAATCACCTGTTTACTGTGATCTTATTGCATATATATATATATATATATATATATATATATATATATATATATATATATATATATATATATATATATATATATATATATATATATATATATATATATATATATATATATATATATATATATATATATATATATATATATATATATATATATATATATACATATATATATATATATCCATTAAATTCGTATTCTTTTTTTAAAACAAAGAGAGAGCTAACCGTAGAGCTCAAGCTGGGGGAAGAACTTAATAAAAGCAAAGGTTATTCTAGAGCGGCAGCTGAGGCTAAGCTCACTCAGAGCCTAGGCAGCGAGACAGGCTCAGCCTTGAGGCTCAGTGGTAAAACGTGAATGATCAGACTACAGTACCTGAGTAATTCCTTTTCCTACAAAAGTGAAGTCACTTCATAGTTCAGTACGCGTTAAAAGATCTCCGGGAGTAATGTGATGAATTCCGTGTTGTGTTGACACTGTTCATTGTAGCCTATTTCCCTCGTATATTATCTGAGCCCTAAATTTTTATATCCCTATGAGTAGTAGTTAAGTGTACAGGAAAACCACGGGAGAACTGAGTTGATTAGAGAAAAAGACTTTGTTAGAGTAGCTGGGAGACACTTATGTGAGGGACATATACATGAGATTCTTTCATTAGCGTCTTCCAGCTACTCTAACTTAATTATTTTGCTTTGATGAACGAGTAATACTCTGGAAGATCTTAGCAAATTCATTACTAGTAACCTGTTTGAACTGAATGACCTTCATCTGCTTATTTGCACATAAAACACCGGAACAGGTTTTATTTTGCCCCTTCTAACAGTTAATGAATAACCTTCAGCTGCTAACCCGTAAATAAATACCAGCAAGTACTTCACTATGTTCTTCCTGCCGCAGATAAGTTCAGCGAGGAAGCCCTGCGCCTGGAGTGGCTGCCGGAGGCGGTGTCAGAGCTTGAGGGCATTCATGATCAGCAACCCAACTACGAGTTCAACGTCGAGTGGGACAACATCTCCACCAAATACTGGTGCACCAATTGCTCCTTCCGTTAGTGTCTATGGATTGCGGTGGCAAAAACTGGCTGGTGCAGGTCAATGTGGATAAATGTTAGGTACCATTAGCTAGCCATTATTGTGGCTAGCTGGTCCAGTGGCTAACGCGACGGTCTGGAGTTTTGAGACTCTCTGATAGCGGATTCTATTCCCGCCCGTGGTATAGTTAGGTAAACCGTACCACGGGCGAGGATAGAACCCGCGATCAGAGTCTCAAAACCGTGGTATGGTTTGTTTGCAATCGTGTCATTACGATTTCGTGAGTCATGGTTAGGTACCATTCTTGGGGAAATAAAATACTCTCTACAACAAGAAATTAATTCTCATACAACATAATCTCGAGTGTTTGTGGAGTGGGACGGGACGCTCCCAGAGCCCCTGTTACACAAGCCTTCTCCCCAACTCCCGCTCTTCCTTGGATCAATCAATTGGAACAGGTTAAAAATGATTGCCTTCCATTTTCTGGGCGATATATAACTAATATAGTTTTAGCGTTTCCCATTAATGTATTAATAAAAAATTTCCCCCAATCCTCCACTTCTTGCTTCTCGTATCCTCATCGCATTACTGACGTCTCATAGTTCAGGTTGACAAATTTCATTACCTCAGCTATAAAACCCAGACTTTTGGATAGATTATTACAGGGGAAACTATTATAATTATGACTAGAATCATAATTTAGGGCAGCATAACACTGCAGATATACCCAGTTATGCTTAATGAAAAATAAATTACTCAAACCATATCACGGGCGGGGAAAGAACCCGCGTTCAGAGTGTCTCAAAACTCCAGACCGTCGCGTTAGCCACTGGACCACTGGACCAGTCATGTTGACGGCTTTGAGGGGACTTGAGCTAGAGTTCGTCACGGCCATGCTTGCTGGAGATTCGTCTGTGAAAACTTGCATTTGTGGTCACAGTGGTGCCTATGCTAACCTTCCTATGGTGTAGAAATATACCTAGTTGGACAAATCATTGTGGCTAGCTGGTCCAGTGGTTAATGTGACGGTCTGGAGTTTTGAGACACTCTGAACACGAGTTCTATCCCCGCCCGTGGTATGGTTTGTTTGCAATCGTGTCATTACGATTTCGTGAGTCAAGTTAAATATTACTCAACTTTCTTCAGCTCCGGCGTCGATGGGACGTGCACGGATTGTACTGGCGAGGCGGTACGCACTTCACGTACTGAAGGTGTACATACCTTCAGCGTTGTTCGTAGCGGTGGCATGGGCGTCCTTCTTCTGGCCTCCAGACGTGATCCCCGGCCGCACCGTTCTTGTTATCACGTCCCTCCTCACCGTCATGTCTATGTATGCTGCCGTCGGGTAGGTCCTAGAGGTTGTGGGTCTTCTAGGTGATGGATACCACATAAACATTGTATGATGGGTCCTCCGGGTGGTGTATGTCACACACGCCTTGCATGATGGGTCCTCGAGGTTGTCACGTATGATTTACATAGTAGGGTCCCTGGGAGGTATACATAGTAGAGTGGATCATTTGGGTATTGTATGTTTCGAACGGATTGCATATTAAACAAATAAACTAATAATCATTATTTCTGTAATGTACATATATAACTGATACAGTTCTAGTTGTCGTTACTGGCACACTTTATAGAAAGCCCTTGGTTATGCAAAGCATTTCTAGGAGCCTAAGGTAATTTTGTCCCCCAGGATGCGACACACAACAGTCCGCTAACACCCAGATACCTACTTACTCTTGGGTGAACAGTGGCAGCAAGTATAAGGAAACATGCCTAACGTTTTGCCCATGCTGTGGTGTCTACTCTAAATTACATATATCATGTATGCATTGAATAATGGATCCTCTGAGTGGTGTATGTCATGTATGAATTATGTAGTGGATCCTCTGGGAAGTGTAAGATTAAGATTTATTCGGATTTTTAACCCGGAGGGGTTAGCTACTTAGAATAACTTAAGAAAGTCGGTGCGTCATCGGGGACTGTCTTATATTCATTAGGGTCTTATCTTTTCTCCTATGACGCGACTCACACCAGCCGACTAACACCCAGATACCTACTTAATGCTAGGTGGACAGAACAGCAGGCATAAGGAAACATGCCCAACATTTCCACCCATGCCGGGGATTGAACCAGGGACACTGTGTGAGGCAAGTGCGTTTCCAGTCGAGCCACGGGTAGGCATTGTAAGGAGCAATACGTTGTTATCTTAAATAGTGTATCTTTTACTAGTTACTTTAATTAATATGCGCTTGTACAGGTGTTTGATGACGTGGTGAATGCCTGTATTGCGAAGCAAAATGAAGTTACTAATTTTAATTGTTGTCTTAATACAATAAATCATTTCATTTTCCAGGTACAGGGGCCCCGAGACGAGTTACGTAAAAGCAGTGGATGTCTGGTTGTTCATATGTATTGTCCTTGTAGTACTGACACTATTCCAATTTGCCGTTGTTATTACGTGAGTTATCCATTTAAGTTGTACCGTTTTCTCTTACTGTGAATCAGTTTCTTTGTCAGTATTTAAGCACAGACTGTATTATATATTATTTAGATGTGTAAATGTTTGTACTCTGTCTTGACGGATCTATGTATAATAATCAATAAATTTTGCAACAGACCCTTTTTTATATGAGAAAATTGCTAAAAAAGTTTTGAGGGTTTTGTTTAATATTTACATAGTTTCTTGGTATATTTTGTTATGTAAATCCCACAAAATTAAATGGGCTGTTCAAATGGGAAGAAAGTTATATATATATATATATATATATATATATATATATATATATATATATATATATATATATATATATATATATATATATATATATATATATATATATATATATATATATATATATATATATATATATATATATATATATATATATATATATATATATATATATATATATATATATATATATATATATATATATATACATATATATACATATATATATATATATATATATATATATATATATATATATATATATATATATATATATATCCCTCGTGTAGCCGTAGGTTCTCAATTCTCTATTAACCTTAACCATAGCTTTGTTTTAGTAAACAAGAATACAACTTAACCTAACCTAGTATGTATTTAACTCAATATTTAGGTTGGATTGGGTTCTTTTTTGTCTAATTAAGAAAAAAAATCTTCCTATCAACGAAAAATATTAATGTCTGTATTGCACAACTTCCTTATTGCTCGAGAATTCACATAATCACTCATATTTCCCGAGCAGCTAGTGGCCTGGTGGTTAAAGCTCTCGTTTCACACAGCGAGTGTCCGGGTTCTATTCCCAGGGAGGGTAGAAATATTGGACGCGTTTCTTTATACTGGTTGTCTATGTTCACTATCAGTAAAATAGGTACCTCGGTGTTAGTGGACTGGTGTGAGTCGCATCCTGAGACAAAACTGACCTAATTTGCCCGAAATGCGGAGCATAACAAGTGGCTTTCTATATAGTAGTATGTCACTGATGTCAGCTATCGTCTGTATATCTTGTACTTGTACTTGTAGAAATAAAGATATTATTATTTTTATTATTTACCTGTATCTCTGTATACACCGACAGGTGTATATCTGTGTATTCATCGACAGGTGCGTATGTTTGTGTCTACACCGAGAAGCATGTATTTCTGTTTATAAGCCGAGAGATGTTTCTCATTGTATCTACGCTGAAAATTTACTTCCAGTCCTATTTTAGTAAAACAATATCCTTCACTGGTTGCACACGAAAATCACTCACTACGAAAGCAAAAGACTTGGCAGACGATGCAACAACCCCCCAATGAAAAGCAGGGGTGTCACTAGCACGTTAAGAGACCATACAATAAGTGTCTGGGCCCCGAGACTGTTCAACTGCCTTCCAGCATACATAAGGGGGATTACCAACAGACCCCTGGCAGTCTTCAAGCTGGCACTGGACAAGCACCTAAAGTCGGTTCCTGACCAGCCGGGCTGTGGCTCGTACGTTGGTTTGCGTGCAGCCAGCAGTAACAGCCTGGTTGATCAGGCTCTGATCCACCAGGAGGCCTGGTCACAGACCGGGCCGCGGGGGCGTTGACCCCCGGAACTCTCTCCAGGTAAACTCCAGGTGGTGTACAAGTGTCACCAACCTTTATTACCCTCGTGTAGTCGATAGGCTTCAAATCTAATAAACCAACTAATCAATCATCTTGAAATTTTACCTTAAATCGAAGTTCAGCGTTTTTTGAAGAATGGTTTTTGACCTATTAATGCATTGTTTTGGATCTCTTGTTTTTAAAGCCAAGGTCAAAGAATGGTAAGAATATTCGTAAATTAAAAAAAATAAATCTAATCTACAAGAAAAATACACATTAACAATGACTTTATGGTGACACGCTACTCTATGTAACTGTCGTCCTGTCTCTTAAACTATATTTCAAAATTCACTTGGAGAGTCATCAGCTATAATTGGGAGGGGAAAGTCTACCTCGGGGTTGCTGTGTACTCCAGGCCCAGGGGTAATATAGAGAGACTGACGTGTAAATATAGGTATAAATTATGTAAATGAATGAACTAGCTTCACCAAACTTCTTTGGTTTGCAGAATTCAGAGGAAGAAGAAAGAGCGGGAGGTGAGCAAGGTGACACCTGTGGTGAGTCAAATTAACAAACACACAATTTGGCAGTTTTCTCCTGTATTGTTCCTTATTAAGCAACAGCTGATTTAATTTTTAAAATGTCAATAAGCATTTTGGAGATTAATTATAAAGCAGTGTCCAAAATTTAAGCTGTCTTGTTCACTGATGAGGATTCTCTCTTGTAGCTCTCCCACACATGCCTCTTACGTTCATCACGATAATTACATTCCTAACAAAGTATTTATAGATTTGATTAGGGTGGACTGTATAAGAATAATTAGTTATCTAGTTACTCTAGTAATACCGTGGTCAGAAATTAGTATGGATATATAGAAATAAATAGGTATATTACTACAAAATCGGGCATAGGATATATACACCCAGAGGTGTATATATCCTATGCAGCCTTCATGATCCTCGTGTAGTTGATAGCCTTTAAACCCCATTAAGGAACCAAAATCATGCTGATCTTGGTCTTTACCTGAATCTCTGCATTATATGTCGTGGGGGTTCGATTGGTGCGTTTGGAGTAAAATCACAAACGTAGGTTGGCTTGGTAACGTATATTAATGGTATAATGGGAGAACGTTCAGAGCCTGACCTGTCTCCTTCCCATGTCTCGACTTGCACTAAGGGCAGTGCCTTTTTTAAATTGCCAATTTTTTAAATTGATATTCTCTCCCTCCACATGTAATTGTTATAATGTTCATCAGGACAAATTTCTCCTGACACCTGTAAAATCTATGCTACTTAGACGTCATAATCAACTGAGGACTTTGAGATTAAAATGTTCTTGATATTGGTGTTTAGTTTAATTGTGTTCTGCACTACCCACGTTCAGTGGACAAGCCATAAACATAACTCGATGTATTGGTAAGACACATGGGCAACAGTTAGGCATCTTTAATCCGAAACGTTTCGCCTAGACAGTAGGCTTCTTCAGTCTTCAACTACAAGGGTGATGGACGGATTACATCGTCTTCACAGCTCTACTGCTCCTGCCTACTTTCTGTACTCGACTGCAGAAGCCTACTGTGTAGGCGAAACGTTTAGGATTAAAGATGCCTAACTGTTACCTATGTGTCTTACCAACCTGTTGGTATTATATACCATTTTGATATTCATAACTCGATGTACATGTTTCGTAAATTGACAGACTCGCCACAGTAGGCGCCGGGACAACTATGTTACCTGCGGGAGCTTCAAAAGACGACAGGACTCCTCCACAGCATCGTCGTCGCCTGAAACTGTTGGGCAGGATCCTGCAGCCACCATGGACGACAAATTGGAATTTTCCCCTCCCAAAGAACTTGTGTGTCAGTTGCAACTGGTGGAACGGATTGGTCAACTGGGAATCCCAATCATCTTTTTTCTCTGCAACGTCGTCTACTGGTTGTACTACCTGAGCCCTGACACCAGGAATATGGAAGTGCTTCAGTAGACCTCGTTTATAATGGGCAGATCCAATTTAAGTCTCTTATAAATTATATAGAGTAAATTATCATAGGTGAGTTACTCAATTTATACAGCAGAAACAATTTTAAATGTTTGAAAATTTGTCTCAATTTTATTGTAATATATTTTAGATTCTGATGTTGGATGAAGAAATGTCAATAAAGAACTTTGATTTTGCTTTTCATATACAGGAATACCTGGCATAGCGTAGTTAATAGGTGCCGAAAAAGTCCCCAGCTATGTAAAACCGCGATGCATCGCTTGTTAGTGGCTTTCTCTTGTGCTTAATATTTTATTACACTTATACTGCAAAAGAAATAAAGCTGTTTGTTTGTGAAATAAATGTAAGATGGCGTCTTCCAAAAACAAACTTGTTTTGTCGATATTAAAAACTATTCATCCTTGTAGCTTCCTTTCAACAGCATCATTATCAACACTAGGAGTCTTACCTACAATTTCAACATTATGGAGGTCCATACGCTTTTTAAAGTTAAAAAATAAACAGACTTACGATGCTCCTTTTTCATGGTGCTTTATAATTTCAAGTTTTTCTTCTAGTGTTAATCATTTACGTTGTTTGGTTCACAGACTTCGTTGCGTTTCCTCTTTCCACTTATAACTGCGTATATAAAAAAAATCGTATGTAATAAAAAAAAATAAATAAATTTTAGCTCCTTACCGCACTACTGTTAAACAAAAAATTTAAGTAACTTTCAAATTATAAACCGTGCTATAGTAAAGCTGTATAGAACCGTATTATACAAAATATTACTGGACATATGTACATGCTTGCTACTACGTCAGGGGTGGGGATCCTTTTTCCTGCCAAGGACCATTTGGATATTTATAACATCATTCGCAGGCCATACTAAATTATCAACTTAAAAATTAGCCTGCTATATTTGGTCAAACATTGAATTAACTGACGCCTAATGTGATGGCTGGAACTGCTTCTCTTTGGTGAGGCGTGTGATGTTAGCTGGTATTGAAGATGCTGCTACTCGCAACTGCTTTTCCAGGTTTGCGTCGGTCAGTCTGGAACGCAGTCGACTTTTTGCGATGGTAAATTTTGAAAAGAACTGCTCGCAGCAGCAAGTTGTTCCGAACACAGATGTATGTTTCAATGCATGTCTCCTCAAAGTGGGAAATTCATCATTGTTTATGTAACGTTTATAGAACTCAAACAGTGGAAGGTTGTTGTGCCTAGCTTTCAGCTCTTCATCGCTTTGCAGCTGAATGATTTCGTGTTGAAGGTTATCAGGCACATCAGCTGGTTCCACATTGAACGGTGTAACAAACATGTTCAATTCCATTTGTTTACTTTCATTAACTGCCTTAATTAGTTTCGCACATTCACCAGCATATTTAAATGTCATAGAGGCTTTTGTCCTTCCAGAGTGGGGAAATGCACCGTGTTATTCTTTTCGATTTGCACTTTCCATAGCCTTAATTTACCTTCAAATGATTTCACGTTTGAAATCATGGAGCTGAGAAGCTGGTTGGGGTCCTGCAGCTTAACGTTCGGCTTTGTGAGGTACTTGGTAATGTCCACCATGAACGCTAGATCAATAGATCACTAGATCATTGAGTTCCCCAACAGGTTGTCCTTTCATCTCCATGAACTACTTGATTTCATCCCGCAGTTCGTAAAACCTTATGAGCATGTTCCCGCGACTCAGCCTCCGCACTTCATATTGATAAATAAAATCACCGTACTCAAGATCATTTAGTAACTTCTTAAACTGGCGGCTGTCAAGCCCTTTGCTTTTGGTTAAGCCCTTTGCTTTTGACAAAATTTATGCATGACACTTGTGGAAATTTATTTGGTCCCTAAAGTTCCACAGGACAGATCCAGCATGGCCGTACGGGACGGCTGGGCTGGATGGCCCTTATACCCCACCCTAACAAACAGCATTCTCTCTGGTCGGCGATGGATTCTTGGTAGGCATGTATTTAATTTATAGATTTATTCTTCAGGGAAGGAGTAGGTAGTTTTACTGTTAGTATATTAATATTAGTTTACTAAGGTATCTGTAGATAATAATAATGTAGACCTAAGACCTTAACATAGGTAGTAATAGGCCAATAATGTAGGCAAACACTAGGTTAAGTTAGCTAGGGAGAACTGGCAGCCCTAGCTTGTATGACGAGGCGCGGGTCTAAAAGACAATAGCGTCCCTCTTAAGACAGACACCATCTGGACAACACGTGCCGTGATCAGCAGACGGCGCCCCCACGTGTCTTCACATCTGAGACCTGGGGAAATCTGGTAGAGGCACCTCAATGTACCGTAGATGACCTCCTCCATCAGGCCCATACAGTAAGACAAGACCTTCACCTTTTTCTCGTAGATTACTGGCCAGTGTCTTGGGAGATTGTGAGTGAGTCGATCTGTGGGCCCGGTTGCAACAGGTTGAGCATGCCCAGAATTAAGGCTCCCGGTTGCACGTGGTTTCTGAGGGGAAATCCAAAGGGGCTAAGGCTAAGCTTAGAGAAGTGAAGATCAGGATATATGCTGCAACACCAAGTAAGTTAGTCCTTTATACGTGCATGCAGGCGAGTTTTCTTGTAATAACAATCATTTGTGAAAATCTGTCCTATAAGCCACTTGTGAGGCTAAGGTACCCACCTCAGAGCTCGGTGTCAACAGAGTTTGCTAGGGTAGGCGACTCACTTGGAGGCAGCCCACACAAATTTTCACAACACTATTGACATCACAGTGTTGAGCCGCAACTACTGTACACAGAGATTTTCTTGATGTATAATGTAGTGGCATATAATTAAATCACTTGGATCACGACGGAGACGATTCAGTTCTTTCTTGACAAATACAATTAATCCTTTTTTGCGAGCCAACCATGAATGAAGTTCCATCTGTAGTAAGGCCACTTAACTTCTGAAATGTTAGCTCAAGGTTTTTTTAATGATAAAACAACTCTCTCAAACAATTCCTCACCTTTTGTAGTGCCATGCATGGCTTCTTGTGACAACAGTTCCTCTCACTTGACAAACTCTGCAGTTATCCCACGAACGAAAACGGCCAGTTGGGCAGTATGTATTAATGTCCGTTGTCTCGTCACGACCCAGAGAGAAACAATGGGAATCTGCAGAATCCTTCAGTGTTTTTTCTATATCTTGTCCTAAGTTAGTAATCCGATCTGAGACGGTTGTCCGAGACAAACTAACACTCTCACAAACACTTTGACAAACTCTCCCTCTACATCAGGCCTCAGCTTCGCGATTAACTCGCTCAATAACGTTGTCTCTGTCACAACGAGGCCTAGTGACAGCGGCTTGTTGTGATTCCAAACTCCACTGAAGATATAATTATAATCACGGGGATCGCTAAACCCGTAGGATTATACAGCACTTGGGAGGATAGAGAGAAGGTATTTAGGCTCAATTCAAGGAACTGGAACACAGATCCAATTCCCTAGATCAAGAGCCCCTCACCAGCGTCAAGGAACCTCCCTTGAGGAGACTCCGGTGAAGAGCATTGATTTTATTCAGATACATCTGGCCTCCCAAGTCAGTGAGTTTAGCAAGTTTTGAGCTGTAATGACGCTCCAAATTTGCTTTTTTCATTACTGCTGACGCATCGCCACAAACTAGGAACACAGGTTTACTTTTGACTTCAATAAAAAAATAATCATTTGTCCATTTCTCTTAGAAAGATCGACACTCTGCATCAACTTTTCTTTGTAGTCGCCATTTGTAGAATGTTACACCACTTAAGTGTGTGTTGATACTTTCGTAAAGTGTACAGTGTCAGTCTGCCTGGCACTGACTGCACACTGCCAGTCTGCCTGGCACTGACTGTACACTGCCAGTCTGCCTGGTACTGACTTTACAGTGCCAATCTGCCTGGCACTGACTGTCCTCTGAGTCCGGGTCGGTGTGTTACACCCACCGGTACATACTTCACTAAAATGTAAAAATTAACACTGTTCCTGATATCTGTTTAAAATCAATCGATATTTTTGTCAGCAGAAATAGTTAAAATGTCTGCCTAAGACTCGATTTGTTGCGACTTGTCGACGAAGGAATTAGTCGATATTTTGTGTAAAAGTAAGAAAAAGTGGAGATGAAGATCTTAATGGTATTTTGGATAGGAAATGTGTTGGAAATGAGGAAGATGACGGATGTGAGACTGATTCAGAATCTGAAGAAGACTGATCGGATTTTATGAAATATTGCAAAATTACTCACACGTAAAAAAATATCAGTATATTCATCCAAAGGGCCTCAATCTTTATCAAATTTATCAGAATGAAAGATAGAAAGTATCTTTATAATTCAGCAGACTTATTGGGATTTTGTTTCGTATTTTTTTATTATACAGTGTAAATTGGTATCCGGAAGAGTTAATATAAATTTAAGTTGATATGAAAAAAAGCTCCAAAATTTATTGAATTTCGAGTTCCGCTGCGATTGCCTTGACAATGCCAGACCAAATGATTTCGAGGACCTTATTGCTACCTGTACTACGTGTACAGGTAGTAATTCGAAGACTGTAGCACCTGGCGTAGTCAGTAATGTGGTGATCAATAGAGTAAGACAAACTCAGTATGGGTAGATTTCCTTACTCGAGTATTCCTTGATCACTTATTTATAATTGTAAGATATTAGATCAGCAGTATAATGACGAGACAATCAAGAGCCACTCAAAGCAACAAGTGGATTCGGCCAAAGTTGGCGAAAGTCTGCCGTCCCAGCCAGGCAGACAGGTGACATCACCTTGGCTGGGGAAGCGTGCTTTCACCTGATTGGTGGGTTGACTGGACGATAAATACAATAATGGGGCCCCAGAACTGCTATACTCTGAACTGTCAATTCGTTGGTCGAGAAGGCATGCCACTGGTTGTGTGACGACCGTATAATAAAGTGCAATACACTCGGTGCACTCCACAAATATACATACATGTATACATTCATACATAAATAACTTCAGAAACAGGCTTTCCTCTTCATTTGATTATGTCCTTATCAGGAGCAGCTGTTGGTCAGTCACAGCATCAACGCTTGATGCGAGTAATCTTTTAGATTAATCCTGAAGTGAGTGCATGTTTGCGCCGCCTGTGACCCGACGGTCGTACCTTCGCCTGCCCACTTGCCAGCTCCCGTATCCTCTCTTTTTCTTTGGAGAAAGAGCCTCTAGGTTAATTAAACCTCAGAAGCCTCGGAAATTGCAGACATAGCTCCACTGCATAAATTAGGCAGTATAGCTCAGGGAGGGGGGGAAATTCAGCCCTGTAATTCTAAATTTAAGTACAAAAGTGTTTGAAAGGGTGCTTTATACAACCTAAACTAACATAGATTTTGAGCGGAGAGATCGAACTTGAGGTACACACACGAGGGTACGTACTGTGTACGTACCCTCGTGTGTGTACACCGAACGGCGTGTATCTGTGTATATACACCGACGGGTTTGTATATCTGTATATACACAGAATTGCGCATCTCTGTTTATATACACCAAAAAGTGTATATCAGTGTATATACGTCACAAATTTACCTTAATTCGTATTTTAAGGGCTAAGTACCCTTAATGACCCTCATTAATTCGATAAATAATAATAATTAAAAACAAACGAAATGTTTAACAACTCACAACTAATTCACTCTTAGAGGAAACGAGTCAACATTACGGTCCATCCTGGACTAATAGGAAGCCACAATTTGAAGTGTTACAAATATTTAAAAATAAGCTCCCTGCTATACAGCAGCATTTCGTCCTTTTAACCTGGCAGACGAGGCAGTCAGAGTGTACAAGCAGGAGAGACTTCAGCTCCGCTCTTAGTTAGCTACACACGTCCAAGAGGTTGGTCTTCCGCCATATCTGATTCATTAATTCATTGTTGAGCTCAATACAGATGAGTTTAAAAGTTAGCTGTGATCCTTCATCTCGTGTGGTCATGGGTATATATAGCTGAGTTTTTAGTTCATGTAAAATTAATATAACTTTCTTGGGACATTTTTACCTACAGTGACGATAGAGATTTTAATAAGGCAAGTGAAGTCTTGTGTAGTGTTTATTATGAGAGTAAGTTAGCCCATACTTCACACTTGACTTCTAAGTTCGACTCTGAGACTTTGTTGTGAGGTATTTTCCCTAACAACACTTGCCTCCAGTTGGTATGCCCTCTCAACTGTCCCTGGAACTTTGTATGCCCTCTCACCTGTCTCTGGAACCTTGTATGTCCTCTTATCTGTCCCTGGAACCTTGTATGCCCTCTCAACTGTCCCTGGAACCTTGTATGCCCTCTCAACTGTCCCTAGAAATTTGTATGCCCTCCAGTGTAATGGGGAGCCTATCACTTCAGTTTCCGCAGTAAAATATCTGGGAATCCCCTTTGACCCATGCATGTCAGGAGAATTGATAGGGAACAGTGTAGTAAAGAAAGGGAATGCCAGACTGAAATTCCTCTATAGACAAGCACAGTGTCTACCTACTGAGGCTCGCAGGACCCTATGTCTAGCCCTTATACAGTGTCATATGGACTACGCTTGCTCTTCATGGTACTCTGCCTTGACAAAAAAAACTGAAAGATAGACTGCAAATTACCCAGAACAAAATAGTAAGATTTATCCTGGACCTGGGTCCAAGAGAGCATGTAGGCCAGGATGAATTACAGCAGTTGGATATGCTGAATGTTGAAGACAGTAAAACAACTGAAGTTAAATCATGTTTATCAAATTGCTCACAAACAGTGTCCAGAATATCTTGCTGCCAATTTTGTCAAGGTTGGGAACCGGAACAATCATAGTACTAGGGGGAGAGAGTACAACTTTGTAGTAGCCACAGTCATTGGCCAGGCTTCAAACACCTTTTATTGTACAGCAATAAAGGAATGGAACAGACTACCCGCACATGTCAAAGCCAGTCATAGCATGAACCAGTTCAAGAAGAGTGCCAAAAGGTGTCTGATGAATGTAGCTACAGAAAGGGAGGGGAATGATTTAATATTTTTTATCTAACATACGTGATTTTTCCTATTTTAATGATCGTATTGTAGATAGTCTTAATACGTGTAGTAGATAGTCTTAGGTGGCCCGGTGGTCTGGTTACTCCCGCTTCCGGGTTCGAGAAATTCCGACACGACCTGTTGTCCTGTTCCCTAGCAGCGTATTGTAGCATCCTAGTCAATGGAAATAAGTTAGACAGTCCTCGATGACGCACTGACTTTCTTGTAGCTAGTCACGAAATCTTATCTTATCTTATCTTAATGACCCTCGTGTAGTAGATAGTCTTTTTAGTATGACAATAAGATGTTATCTTCATTGTAGAATAATAAGACAATATTATAACCTTTATATTATAATAATAAGGTAAAAGGACCCCAATGGAAATAAGTCACTCTGTCTGACTTTTTTGGTGTTATCCCAGGTTCTCTACACATATGCTGCTATGTATGATAATTCTATGTAACTGTATTTGTGTATACCTGAATAAACTTACTTACACCTATCTCTGGAACCTTGTATGTCCTCCTATCTGTCCCTGGAATCTTGTATGACCTCTCAACTGTCCCTGGAACCTTGTATGCCCTATCACCTGTCCCTGGAACCTTGTATGCCCTCCCAGCTGTCCCTGGAACCTTGTATGCTCTCTGAACCCTGTATGCCCTCTCCCCTGCCAGCTAATGCTCTAAAAATTCAACATCACACTAAGCAAGCAGTTCAACATTCTCCCCTCTGACTGACACACTTACATTCACTAACCGATATATTCGACCGTGTCTACGTACTGTAAATTTACACGAAGGAGTGTGACATGATTAAAGCCAATATGAAAAAACAGTTCAGAGAAGCACATCATAAGTGACGTAAAACATACATGAAAGAACAATGGGAAATGCCAATCCTGACTCCTCAGCCGCAGCTCAGGTGTACTATATACTGTATATATATATATATATATATATATATATATATATATATATATATATATATATATATATATATATATATATATATATATATATATATATATATATATATATATATATATATATATATATATATATATATATATATATATATATATATATATATATATATATATATATAATATATATATACCACCTCTAGAACTTTACTGGAAACCCTCATCCTCAGAGAAGACAATAAATGTACCTCAGGGAAAACTCAAGATACTCCCCGGAGCTGTTTGAATATTTTCTTCTCCTATCACCCCCTATATTTTTATGCTACATGCTAACTTTATTGATAGACAGAATACATTGATAGAAAACACAAACATGAAGACATTGGTACAATATATCAAATGTTATGAATCTTCTGCAGCTCCTCTGAAGCCAGATGCGAGCCCAATATGCAGTTTGTATTTCCCCTCTGGATGGCCATACTGAGGCGCTGGAACATGAAAGTGGCTGCCCTTGGGTCCCTGGTGGTGTCGATGAGTCTGGAACCCAGTTCTTTAAGGAAACGTGTGGCATTTTTCCCCATGATCCCAAGGTCTCTGATCCCACTGGGACAAATTGATACTGTTGGCTTATGTCCCTGTACTTGCTGATCTTGTACTCCTCCCTGTGGTCAGCAGCTCCTCCCTGACGCCCAACACTGTGATGGATATAAGTGTCAACCAGTGTGGACACACAGGTATAGTCCCATGCTAAGAGCTTGCCATTCTTCCAAGGATAGATGGTGATCCCGTTGGGGCGGTTTGCTGGGTTCTGGGTATTGTTGGCTGCTAGTGATCGGGGCTCCCTCTCGGCTGGGCATCCAGCTGTAGCAAGGATTCTGAATGAAATTAACCTGACGTTACTATATAAGCGCCAGGCTCCTTGCTTCTGCTTCAGAATCTCCACGACTACAGTGCTCTTCGCACCTACTCCAAGGTTGAGGGACTGATTACCTCATCTTCTGTACATAGTCCTACTGTCTTCAAGTTATGCCCTAGAATTTGTATTGATAAAGCCACTGGATGGCGAAACGTCTACAATAAAGATACCCAGATGTTGCACATGTGTCTTAATTTCATCTTGTCGGTATTATATACCATTCTTGCACAGCAAGGATTCTCTTTGAGATGTCGTTGACCTCATTGTGTCTTGCATGCCATCCCTTGGTTTTGGAACAGTTAAGACCATGTAGACCATATTGGTCACCTTGCATCGCCACAAATATGCGTATATTCCATGTGAATTTGGGCAGCCACTGCAATACAGAGGGTCTTTGGGTCGAGGTGCATTCCCATTGCCGAAATGGGAACTGTTTGGAGGAAGTCCCCGGAGTGATGTGCGCTCACAGCTTGGAGACGGGTCGTCTCCTTGTCTGATGTTACAATGGGGCCATCCCAGCTTGACTGTTTGTAGGCCAGTGCTGCACTAGGGTTTAGTGATGGAGCATTGGCATAGTGTTCCTGCTGAGTCACTGAGGTTGTCCGGAAGAATTTGTCTTATTAACTCGTTTGATGCTATGGAAGAGGAAAGGAAAGCTGGTAGGGTAATCTGGGAGGATTTGCGTACTCCCAGACCCCCAAGCCTGACTGGAAGTGAGGCTTGCAACTACTGTCCATCTTCGAAGGAAAGATTCAATACACTCTCTAGTATGGTCTTAAGGAGAGAGCCATATTCCTTGAGTTTCGGACTGCTGAAGGCTGGGGAGCATATCAGAAAGTAGGTAAGTTTTGGGATTGATAAGCACTTGGTGAGTAGGTAGAAGGCATCATGTTTTCGATGTCTTTCATTCTGCCTTCCATCGTCCAGAGGTCTGAGACTTTTTTTTTCCTAGGATCAGATCGATGGCATTGGACCCAAGAGGAGCACCAAGGAGAGTGCTATTGTCTGGATCAATGGCTCGTGCTCCTGGTAAAACAGCACTAATATTCTGGATCATCTGTCGATTGGTAGAGACTATTTCACATTTGGTGGGGTTTAAAGAAAGGCCCAGGCGTTCTCCCATGTCTTTAATTTTTCTGATGTCTTCTAGGAGAAATTCTGTAGTGCCAACTAAGGTACCATCATCCAAGAACCAGATACTGAGCTCACTGGAGAGTGCTTCTGTGACTTCCTTGATGACCAAACAGAACAGAAAGGGGGCGAGAGGGTCCCCCTGTTGCACAACCTCGCAGGAGTTAATTTCATGGTCCTCAAACAATAGTTTAGAAGTCACACTATAACACCATTCTATGAAGGGATAGAGGGAAGGGAAGTTTCTAGAAACTGCTTGGAGTGCAGCATCCCTTCTGATTGACTGAGTTGAAAGCGTTGGCAAAGTCCAATTTGATCAAGGCTTTTTCATGACATGTTGATGTATACTCGTGCTGCTTGGGCAGCTGCTTCACAGCCTTGTTGGACACTAAAACCGAGCTGAGTTGGTTTCAACATTGCAGCAGCTCTTGACCCACTCTTCTTACTGCAGCCTTGGCGACTGACTCCGAAGGGTGTTGTCCACTGCAATGCCTGATTCCTCCATCCTTTTTCCGGAGGGCACACAAAGAGGCACCAAAGAAAAGGAGTCTAATGGCTTCTGGGACACTGCCAGCCAGGCACAGGTTGGAAAATTTGGTGAGTTCAGACAGCAGCCTCTCTGAAACATCACCAAGTGCTGGATTAAGCATTTGTTTCAAGTGTTGTGGCCTTAAACCGGTAAAACCTCCTGCTGAGCCCTGTGGAAATGACACAGCAGCTTTATACACATCAGCATCCTGTAAGGTTAAACGTTCTTCGCCTGCTGCAATGTCAGGGAGGTCAATGTTGGTGCTGGGAGCCCTGGGTGGATGTTTGTCCATCAAGGCTTATACCATACTGACGTCCTTAGGAGCGATGGTATCCTCATTGGTTATAAGCCTCAGTGCTCCAATAGCATTACCCTCTTCTATTTTTTTTTTTTTTTTTTTTTGGCTAATTGGGCTCTGATTTTTGAGGTGTCAGGTGTCCTGTTGTTGGCATTTGCCCGGCGGGTGTTTGTCGCCCTACGGGGAGACGGACAAGGTTGTCATCCCTAGGGAATTCATTTATTGCCCTAATAACATATATATTATTGTACCCACGAAACGAGTGGTATTGATCAATAACAACACTGCACTAGGCAAGGAGTCGAACCCATGCTGCTTTGGCCTGCCTCATGGTGAGCGAAAACGCATGACGTTCTAGACCACTGGACCACACAGTGGTCTCCGTTATCTCAGCAACTTCGACATTTCATTCGCGTGGAACCAATTTCGACTTGTTCATCATGTTGCTAGTTACACAAATAACCCGCACATAGAAGA
>NC_091299.1:2735609-2743109 GCF_038502225.1 Cherax quadricarinatus
TTATGTCAGTATTGTCGAGAAGATTGAGAGAAGATATATGTCGTGTGTTAATTAATTCCTCTCAGTCAGTGTTCTCACATGTTAGTGTATGGCTTAGTGTCAATTTTGTGCACAGAAAAGCATCATTTGCTAGTTTAAGCCATGTTGTACTGCATGTACTGCTGGTGTGTAAAGTTTCCATGTGTTCAGTGTGGTCTTGAGCCCAGACCCCTGTGTAGCACCTTGTGTTGTTACCTGGTGTGACCAGCATGGTTGATGGCTGATATTAGTCAACCCTGAGCATATGAGCCCCTTGTATTCTGCAGAATCGTACCTGCTACGATTCCCATTGAGATTTGTTTCACTTCACCTCCAGATCTTCAGAGTGCAGTTATATGTAGAGAAACAAGTCTGGGGATGCTTAGACTAACCTCTGCTATAACTCCAACTGCCGAGAGAATGACACTCGTCAAGCCGCAGTTTAAGCCCTGTCAGCAGGCGCTGTGTAAGCCTCGTGTCACAAGCTTCAGTGAGCAGCCTGCACAAAGATGATGTCACTTTGACAGCTAGCTCGCTCACTGCAGTCTGGTGTATGATGTTACGACTCCCAGATGTTTCGCCCAGTCGTCTCACGATTCACTTCATGCTCACTGGTAGTGACAGCCCAACGACAGTACCAGTTGAGAAGTATCCTCCTGAGTCACTTGCCAGAAGTCCTGCCCAGTTGCCGAGTTTTGACGATGCCTCACTTGAGGGCACCAGCATGTCGTGCCCCAGGTTGAGTGAAACCTGCAGTGACTCCTACGATAACTGCTTCACCGTTCCAGAGGAGACCGTACCCTGTTACGACGCAGCTCAGCCGCAGCGATGTCTCCTGTGTTGCAGTATCTGTCCAGATGCAGGAAGGTGTGCAGTGATGCCCATCGACGCTCACTGCCCATGACCACGATGTTTAGCACACCCCACATGTTTTTTTCTTCCCTCCCTGTAGGAAGTTTTTTTCCATGTCCATATGTATATACATGTTTTTATTTTGTGTTCTGTGCCCTGTTCCTACGAGAAAGAGACCGAGTTTTTTTTTACTGCCAGTATTGTCGCGTCTGGACGATGCGAGTAGGTGGCCGAGCAAATGTAGACAGCCTGTACTGTCTGCACAGACAGCCTATGCTGTCTGCCAGCTTAGTTCATATTTTGCGGCACTCAGGTGCTGCCCTTTCTAGGCCTGTCCAGGTCAGTGGGACCTGGTCCCACTCGCTCTCATTCGCTCAGAGGCCCAGATCCAGACAACAGGTCCTTACCCCTCTCTCCCTCGTGGGTATGGCCCTCCCGGGCCATGGGAACAAACACACAAGCCTGTGTACCCACCATGACTTACAAATAAGGTAGAAGCCTCCGAAGACGCATCTTCCACTCACCCGGTACCAGAAACACCAAATAATCTCGTTCACACTGTAGCCCAGGGGCCTCATAGTACCTGTAGCCCAGGGACCTCACAGTACCTGTAGCCCAGGGGCCTCATAGTACCTGTAGCCCAGGGACCTCACAGTACCTGTAGCCCAGGGGCTTCACAGTACCTGTAGCCCATGAGCCTCACAGTACCTGTAGCCCAGGGACCTCACAGTACCTGTAGCCCAGGGGCCTCATAGTACCTGTAGCCCAGGGACCTCACAGTACCTGTAGCCCAGGGGCTTCACAGTACCTGTAGCCCATGAGCCTCACAGTACCTGTAGCCCAGGGACCTCACAGTACCTGTAGCCCATGAGCCTCACAGTACCTGTAGCCCAGGTACTGTGAGGCCAACAGTTGCGGGAACCCTTCCCCGGTACAGTAAACCAGTTTTGAAAAGTCAAAGTCGATCGAAAGAGACGTTCTCAAGTTATAAACGAAAGTTTGGAGCAAGTAAAAAAATTCAAGCCACCAATTATAAGTATCCTTATAAGTATGGAGAACACCAGCTCTGATTCTTATTATGTAAATTCTTTAATGTTTAGTGAGATTTGTAGCAAAATTGAATTTTGGGACTAAGGAAAAAACTTTTTTGGAGAGGGGGGAGAGCCTAATCTAACACAACAAAATCTGGCATGCCTTGAATTGCTAATAGGCTGCGTATGATTAGGTAGGGTTACTTTAGGTTACTCCAGAAAAGTTTCTTTTTATATATTTCCAAAATATAAATTTCTCTGTTACAAAACTCAGTGTTGGAGAATTTACATAAGCTAAAAATTTGTACACTGCTGTAATTTCTTTCTTTATGTCATATATAAGTATCATATCAATCTCATCGAGGTAAAACTAAGCAAATTCTCAGGTATTGAAAATGCGCAGTGCTTGCTGATACCTCTGATTTATGCACTCACACATTGTTTATAACCATGTATTAGGTTTTACTTATCAAAGTAAACTTATTATGCCACTGTGGATGCAACTGCAGTTTTAGCGTCTATATTACCAACGTAATTCTTTCAATATGACTAGGTTGTCAGGCGTGGTGTTACTCACAGTCTCACTGGCATCCATCTTTCTTTCCAATAAACTGATGCACACTGATTTCTCAATGTTTTTATTTTAAATCACTCTCTAGGACTTCCACATTCCTACCATCAATGTTTAGGTTAAACAGTCGCCTCTACCGTGACTGGATTTGCATCTCGCACCATTTTTATCCTTGAAGTCCAAATACTGTAGTAAAAATATTCGGGAAACTCTCATTTAATATTGGAATTTATATACATGTTATTTTTAGGTCTAGATGTCAGCTTAACTAAATCTTCTGCTGCAGTTTTTTTCGCATTTGACTCTACTAGTTGTCTGTGTTTGTCTTCTGTTAGGTTAGGTTAGGTAAGGTTCGTCAGGAAACAGGACAAATGTTTCCTGACGCGGGTCTTAGTCAGATGATGACCCGCCTTTGGAGCTTTTGGTCATCTGACCGAGGCCTTCCGCTGGCTTACCGGTCCACCCCTTTAAAAATTATGGTCATTTATAACCAGTCTTTGTCTTCTGTTGATGCAGAGTTTATAATATAAAAATTAGAACAGTATTTATGGTAAAGATTGAAAGTACGTAGGAATCAAATATTAAAAAATTTACTTTGAAAAATACTATAAAAATAATAATGGAGCATTATTTACCACAGCAATTTGATCATTATACTGTGAATTATGACAACCTAATAAATTCGTAAAGTAGATGATTTATATTTTGCTACGAGAGTTTAATTTTTTTGAAGCTCAGGTGTGTGACACTTGACTAATTCTCAGGTAAGGACCCACAAGGTGTGAATGGGAAGTGGGGCTAGAGGACAGAGTAGTCCTGAGAAAGAAAGGGCTATAGGTAAAAGAAAAAGAGCCGGGGCTACACCCAGTAGCAAGAGCACTGAACAGACATTAGCGATGCGTTCCCTTCCTAGTAGGTCATGACAGGTCGGGCTGGGGACAAGGCATAGCAGGCGTGGCAGACACATAAGAAGGCAAGGCAGGACATACCTCCATGGCTGTCGCGGTGGTATGGTAAGGATGGGGAAAGTAGTGTTATAGGGCCAAGATGGCGTTAGCAAGGAATAACAGGACGTCATTTCAAAGGTCCATTGTATGTAAGAAGCAGAAGTTAGTGGTATCTGTAATGGGTCGTCTTGAGACCAGTGTCAGGAGACACTTGTCCTGTCTTCTGGCGAATAAAACAACAACATATGGTAGGTGCAAAACTCTCCTCAGTTGCTCAATAACTTAGGTAAAACTTAAAATTGGTTTAGTACACAAATAATCCACACATAGGAAAAAGGAATATGATGAATGGTTTTGAAAACCGACAAGTTGAAGAATTATTAGGACACTTATGCAACATATGGAAATCTTTATTGAAGAAACTTGCTACAACGTTTCGGTCCGACTTGGACACCGTGTGAGTCCAAGACGGACAGAAACGTCGTTATAAGTTTCCCCTGTGTGCGTTTTTATTCCAAATTAGTCTAAGTTAGGTAAAGTTAGCCTACGTTAAGTTGTTTAACCTTGTAAACAAAAACATTTAAGCCACAAATAAGTATATATGTAAAAACGAATGTGACTCATCTGGCAACGCAGTGACTGAGCGTGACCAAGAAACGTTAAAATCTACACGAGAATCACATGACTACCCAGTCATAAGCATGAATGTCCTCAAGGACTCAGTGTGTTCTACCATGGTTGTCTCCCGGTCTAAAGACAATACCACATTACATAGCAAAGAATTCCCTTGGAAGTATTGTGGTGGTTGGACAGATGACTTGGCAGAGACTAATACACACGCAATTTAAGACACACAGTCACAATGCACTTGAAGTCGGTACACACGCACACGCACCGACGCTCACAAATCGGTGAGAGTCGGCAAAATATGAGCCTTAAGTGTGAGTTTCATTTGAGTGGTGTGTCAAACCCGGCTACTGTTTCCATGGGATCTCGCAGTCGGGGGAAGGAAAACTTGTCATTGTGTGTCACAACATACTCCGTGACATTATTAATATTCAGCTTCTGACACGAAAAGCTGCATGTTTGGGGCTAAGAGATAAGATTTCGTTCGGATTTTTAACCCCGGAGGGTTAGCCACCCAGGATAACCCAAGAAAGTCAGTGCGTCATCGAGGACTGTCTAACTTATTTCCATTAGGGTCCTTAATCTTGTCCCCCAGGATGCGACCCACACCAGTCGACTAACACCCAGGTACCTATTTGCTGCTAGGTGAACAGGACAATAGGTGTAAGAAAACGTGTTGGAATTTCCACCCGCCGGGAATCGAACCCGGGCCCTCCGTGTGTGAAGCGGGAGCTTTAGCCACCAGACCACCGGGCCACCCTACGTGATATATATTTGGGCTACATGGTATGATATATATTTGGGGCTATATGATATGATAACTTTAGGGCTACATAATGTGTCTGGGGCTACATAACATGTTTGGGGCTACACAACATATCTTTGAGAATACAGTACATGATAATATATGCATGATACTATATGGTGCTATACATAGTACTACATGGCATGATACCTGTGTAGATACTTGGTTTCATATTGTTCGTGGCTACACACTGATACGTGAGCTTGTAATATATGAGATCACATGGGAAAAAGCAAATAGAAAACCTGCTGAGAAGAATTATCCGTAGGCTGAATATCTTTATTTTAAGACGGTTCAGGCAAAGATAGCACAGTATAGCAAATGTATGGTGATATTACCCAGTGTATAATACTGCAATTTAAAGACAATAAGTTAGATTTAAAGATAATAAGTTAGATTTTTAAACATCAAAAGTTTGAAAGGCTGCAGTGACATTTGAAATGCCAATAAATCTAAAATATTTCGAAAGGTCATGCGGTGTGCTATGTGCGAGGCCACTCGATATTCCGTGTTTGCACATAACGAGAATTAACTGGCTATAGCACTCTGCTTTCACTCTGGAAGGAGGCGATAATGGTGTAGTGCTTGATGGTAGCACAGCAAGAGTTACTTTCACCCACAAGTTGACGACTGTGGTAGTTCTGGAAAATCACGCCTAGTTCCTGATCGTGTCACACCATGTGTCACACCATGTGTCACACCATGTGTCTTTTGATGTTCAATATTGTGTGTGGTGGCTTAACTATTATTCTTTGTTTTATTTTTGATAAATTAAGAGCTAGTTACCGTGTGGTTTGATCTAGTGTTTTGGCATTGGGTTTACCACTATTTATCCTTCTTGGATTGTTGTCAATGAGAATTTGTGTTTAGCTGCCGTATTTTCTCCTATTAGTTTGATAGTGTTTGACTTCACTGTGATTCATGTGATGTCTGCCAGAATAACATTAATCTGTTAAATTTTTCGCCCAGTCTGCACACACAACAAATATGGTTAGGCTACAGGGAGGAAAAAGGTATAGAGTTGAACTGGTGCAGATTGTAGTTGGTGCTTCGTGATGTGGTTTGATGTCAATATTCCGTCCCTGGTACGATGTTGATAAGAAAATCACAGAGGAATTTCTGGTGGTACGCTGTGTCTGGTTGACTCATCTCCACCCCCCCCATGACCACCTTAGCACCATCATTCACTACCATCACCACCACTATCATCACCGCCACCGCTATTATCATCATCCCCCATCATCACTACCATCACCACCAACACCCCGACAGTCACTATCAAACAGTATATCCCACACCAACCCAAGTAATGGACAACACAGTCTTGTTAGGCACCGAATGCTTGATATCAGTACAGATAACGTGAGAATGTGATGTTGATCCAGCCCCAACATCACCTTGATATGGAAACTTTATAATTTGTATAGTACGTCTAAATATCCTTATCCCTCATTATCTGCTAGACTAATAAAAGTGGGTACAGATGTTTTTAAATATTTGACTTAGTTCCTTTGCTATCAAGAAATGTTTATCTTGGTTTTACCTTTAGCCCCTATGCTATTAAGGAGTGCTTATCTAGGTGTTTGTAGACCTGCCCCCTAAGGATAATTTTACTGGTCTACAACTCTGACGTATCAGGGCATATATGATTAGTTACTTTTAGTTGGGGTGGAACATGTTTTGAAGGCCTGGAATGGCAGGAGATACTTGTCTGAGAGCTGCAGAGAGCAGGGAAGGGTTCTAGCTCTGGAAAGAGATTAGATTAAGAAGATGGGGTAATACAAGAGCTACTTGTTCCTTCATAATGGTGGCCAAGCTAGTTTATCAGAATGGGCCAAGCCTTGGCCCTTGGGGAGACCGACAGACAGGTAAACTCCAGGTATAAAGGTTATGGTGCACTTCCTTCACAGGTGGCTGTCAAAACAGGTGCACTTGCCATTCTGATGTACATGATGACAACTGGTTCCTGGTGCGTTGGACTGAACAGTCCAGTACACTTGGTTGCTGGCTGGAGCTTGGACTGCTACGAGGGTAGATGCACGATGCACTAGAATGACATTTTGACCAGCTCTGGGATATATTCCTACGTACCCTATACCAACTGTATATGGGGTTACTATCTGTCTTACATAAGATTATGTATTGTAATTTACTTAGTGAATGAGGTAAGAATTAAGACACATGTGCGGCGTCTGGTTGTCTTTGTTGTGGACGTTTCGCCATCCAGTGGCTGGCTGGATGGCGAAACGTCTACGGTGGGGATGCCCGGGTGTTGTGCATGTGTCATTTCATCCTGTCGGTATTATATACAATTCTTGTACTACTACAACTACTACTACCTCCACCTCTTCCTGCCTATATATAGCCGTCCTGCTCCACCTCTGTTACTGTGACTTTGTCAATGGTCCAAGTCGGACCGAAACGTCGTCTTTTATGTGCGGGTTATTTGTGTATCGTTCCAGTCACGGTATTGTGCCTTTTTGTTATTTATTTAATGAGGTAAGAATTTTTACCCGACCTCTCAGGTGTGTTAATTCTGCCCGAAGGTTTTATGGTTTTAGATTCAGAGTGAAGGCAGTACAGGATGCTCAGTCACTTACATCCTGCTCAATGATGAGTGGTCATTGTATCCAAATGTCCTATAATCAT